>NC_083223.1:3788136-3848671 GCF_032191835.1 Heteronotia binoei
GCGTGGGCGTCTGCGTCGGCGGAGAGAAAACACAATCGCCTCTCCACTCTGTTTGCATTGGAACGCATGAGGATTGACATAAACACATTGTTGCACATTTAGGGTTGCCAAGTCCAATACAAGAAATGTCTGGGGACTTTGGGGGTGGAGCCAGGAGACTTTGGGGGTGGAGCCGGGAGCACGGTTGTGACAAACATGATTGAACTGCAGAGGGAGTTCTGACCGTCACACCTTTTAAATGCCTTCCCTCCATTAGAAATAATGAAGAATGGGCACCTATTCTTTTGGGGCTCATAGAATTGGACCCCCTGGTCCAATCCTTTTGAAACTTGTTTTGAGGAGAGGCATGGGATGCTAGGGGTGTGCATTCGGTTTGGCCGAACCGAATCAACCGCCGAATCACCCCTGATTCAGCTGTATACGGAATCGCATACAGCCGATTCCAATTGGGGCCCATTATGCGGGAGCCGAGTACAGCTCCCCGTAATTTCCATATAAACATTCGGAAGTATACGGATGTCAATGCAAAAGGTGGGAAAGTAGCTTCTGCAGCCTCAGGGGAGCTGTTTGTCTCCTTTCCCGCCTCTCCCATAGCCTCCCTGGGATCAGGGAGGGGGGGAGGGGGAAGAGGAGCCCCAGCAGCCAATCCAAAGCATGCATTTGCAAAATGCATTGCAAATGCATGCTTTGAAGGGCTTTTGTGTAGCTGATCCTCCAGCCATCAGCAACGATGTTGTTCTTTTGTCTGTGTGTGTGAGAGATTGTTCTGTTCTGGCCCTTTGGCCTCAGGCAGCTGCTGCTGCTGCTCACTCAGCCTTACCAGAATTGCTTGGAGTAAGAGAACACGTCTAAAAGGTAAGACAGTCTTGGGGTTCTTGTTTTTATTTTAGTTGTAAAAGGACTTTTTAAGACTCAGAGTCCCTTTACTTGCCCAGATTTGGGTGGTGGGTACTAGCTTATTTGGGGTTAGGGGGTTCTGCTGGGGTGGGGTTTTTTTGCCAATTTGCCCATATCTTAATTTAGTGAGAGGACTTTTAAAAGTGCAGTGTCCTTTTACTTCTCCTGATTTGGGTGGCTTGGATTTCTTGGGGTTAGGGTGAAGGGGGGTTTTTTGGGGGGGGAAGGGTTGGCAAAGTTCCTGTATTGTTAAAAGTTAAGTTTTTTACTGTTTTAAAAGGATTCTGTGTTTGATTTGTTGCTGCTTGTTGTGCTTGGCCAGCTCTCCCCATGTTGTTTGGGGCAGGGCTGGAGAGCTGGCATCTATAGATTGTGTGTTCTGTGGCAGGGAAGCTGGCACCTGGGTGAGAGACCCAGAACCAGCAGGCTTGTTGTGTTTGGCCAGCTCTCCCCGTGTTGTTTGGGGCAGGGCTGGAGAGCTGGCATCTGGGTTTGCTGCAGCCAGGTCTGCAGAGCAGACCTTGAGCAGATTGTGTTTTGTGTGGTGGTGATGTTGGCAACTGGGTTTATATTGGTTCCAGGCCTGCACTGCAGGGTTCATAGAGTAGATAGAGGGATGTAGTGCATTCGGGTCCTATAGAGATTCTCTGGTGTGAAGTTAGGTTTGGCTTTGGGTGCCCCAGGAATTGGACCCCCTGGTCCAATTTTTTTGGGACTTGGGGGTTTTGTAAGGGAGAGTCCCCTGCAGGTTCCCCGCAGTTTTTGGGGCTCTCCCTCAAATGCCCTGCCCCCCAGTAGCCTCTAATTATGCCCTATGTTGCCATTGATTTCAATGGCCCATAGGGTATAATGGTGGAATAGGGGCACCCTCTTTGGATGCCCCTGGAATGGGATCCCCTGGCCCAATCTTTTTGAGACTTGGGGGGGGTTGTAGGGGAGGGTCCCCTGCAGGTCCCCTGCAAATTTGGGGGCTCTCCCTCAAACCCCCTCCCCTCCAGGTGGCTTCAAATACACCCTATTTGCCATTGATTTCAATGGCCCATAGGGAATAATGGGGCCGTATATTCGGAAATAGCCGCACATCTACCGTATATGCGGCTGTTCCGACTACGGAATTCAGAAATATACGGGATTCCGAATTTTTTTCCCCCCGTATACTTCCGAATCCGTGTAATTCCAAATTATTATTTTTTTGCTATGCTATATATCTGGTGCTTCTGCCTCAAAAGACAGACACCCCCAGAGCCCCAGGTTCCCGCAGATCAATTCTCCATTATATTCTGTGAGAATCGGTCTCCGTGGAGTATAACAGAGTGCCCAGCAGACATTTCCCCCCACGCACCCACTTTCTGACCCTGTAGTCGGCCAGAATACCTTTGGTGAATACAGCGTGAGGCTGGTTTCAAGGGGCCTCCCAGATGACTTGCCCCCTGAAATTCTGTCCCCCCCCCCCAGTCCCCCTCTCTTGGTGGCCCTGTGTGCCACAAGAAATGAGTTAGTCTATAAGGTTCTATTTTCCTTTCCATTAATACCATTTCTCATACGATGGCTCTCATCATAAGAACTGTAAGAGCTCTCTCAGCTCCACCTACCTCACAGGGTGTCTGTTGTTGGGTGAGGGGGGGAAGGTAAAAGAGATTGTGACTGCTCTGAGACTCTGAGATTCAGAGTACAGGACGGGATATAAATCCAATATCTTCTTCTTCTTCTTTTCTTTGTGACTCCCCAGTGAGTCTAAACTGGTGGGCTGCAAGCCAGGTTTTTCTTGTAGCAGGAACTCCTTTGCATATTAGGCCACACCCCCTGGTGTAGCCAGTCCTCCTGGAGCTTACAGTAGGTCCTGTAAGAAGAGCCCTGTAAGCCAGTTTGGTGTAGTGATTAAGTATGCGGACTCTTATCTGGGAGAACCGGGTTTGATTCCCCACTCCTCCACTTGCAGCTGCTGGAATGGCCTTGGGTCAGCCAAAGCTCTCTTATCTGGGAGAACCGGGTTCGATTCCCCACTCCTCCACTTGCACCTGCTGGAATGGCCTTGGGTCAGCCAGAGCTCTCTTATCAGGGGGAACCGGTTTTGATTCCCCACTCCTCCACTTACACCTGCTGGAATGGCCTTGGGTCAGCCATAGCTCTGGCAGAGGTTGTCCTTGAAAGGGCAGCTGCTGGGAGAGCCCTCTCCAGCCCCACCCACCTCACAGGATGTCTGTTGTGGGGGAGGAAGGGAAAGGAGATTGTGAGCCGCTCTGAGACTCTTTGGAGTGGAGGGTGAGATATAAATCCAATATCTTCTTCTTCTTCTTCTCTTGGAGGATTGGCTATATCAGGGGGTGTGGCCTAATATGCAAAGGAGTTCCCGCTACAAATAAATGCCCTGGTTGCAAGATCAGGAAAATAGAACTGAGCGTGCTCAAAAAGAGGCACCAGGAGGCTCGATAACCAATTTGGGTTTCTCTCTGAACGATGTGAAGAACGGCTATGAAATGGAATCTGGAGCGATGCACATCAACAGCAAACAATAAAAATAAAACACAGATATGTTCCTTCTTCTCACTAGTGTAAGATTCCTCCCTATTGTGTTGGGCGAGGGAAGAGTAGAGCGACTTCGCTTTACCAACAGATACCCAAAAAGTTCAGACGGGGGTCCCACTTCAAACAGTTAGCAGACATCTGCCTTTTCAAGATCACCAGAGCAGAGGTTCTCTCTTACCTTGAAGAGCTGGAGTCAGCAGGAGCGCAAGAGCAAAGAGAAGATAAAAAGTCTTCATGCTGAGCCGGGACCTTGAACTCACAAGACAGAAGAGGCTCCAAGAAAGAATGGAAGGCAAAGCGAAAGATGACACTCCCCTTTATAGCACTGGGAGGGAGGCGATTGCTCCAGTTAAAGGCGATTAATTTTGCAACACTCTACTTGGCATAGAAGGTATATCGGCCGGTCTGGTTCACATTCCAAGTCCGGGAAACATCTGCCTTACCTGGAATACCTATTGGAGTTAATTAGAGGCCTTTCCCTTTGCTTCAGCACAACATGGTTCAACACACTTTGTCAATCAAGTCACGGCTGGCTTATGGTGACCCCGTAAGGTTTTCACAGCAAGAGGCAAACAGAGGTGATTTGCCATCGCCCATCTCCGAGAGCCAGTTTGGTGTAGCGGTGAAGACTCTTATCTGTGAGAACTGGGTTTGATTCCCCACTCCTCCACTTGCAGCTGCTGGGATGGCCTTGGATCAGCCATAGCTCTTGCAGAGGTTGTCCTTGAAAGGGCAGCTGCCATGAGAGCTCTCTCAGCCCCACCCACCTCACAGGGTGTCTGTTGTTGGGGGAGGAAGGTAAAGGAGATTGTGAGCCGCTCTGAGACTCTTCGGAGTGGAGGGCGGGATATAAATCCAATATCTTCGTCTACCTCACAGGGTGTCTGTTGTAGGGGAGGAAGGTAAAGGAGATTGTGAGCCGCTCTGAGACTCTTCGGAGTGGAGGGCGGGATATAAATCCAATATCTTCGTCTACCTCACAGGGTGTCTGTTGTGGGGGAGGAAGGGAAAGGAGATTGTGAGCCGCTCTGAGACTCTTCGGAGTGGAGGGCGGGATATAAATCCAATATCTTCTTCCTCATAGCAACCTTGGACTTCCTTGGTGATCTCCTAACCAAGTAATAACTGGGGCTCACTCTGCTCAGCTTCTGAGATCTGATGAGAAGCTATCCAGGTCAGCAAACATACACCCTTGAGGCAGGGCTTGGTGAACTATGACAGGGGTCCCCAACCCCCAGTTCATGGACCGGTACCGGTTCGTGGCCTGTTAGCAACTGGGCCGTGAGTTGTATAATAATTTCAATATATATTAAAATGTTGTTGTAGTAGTAGTAATTGTAATACATTGGATTTATATCCTGCCCTCTACTCTGAATCTCAGAGCAGCTCACAATCTCCTTTATCTCCTTCCCCCACAACAGACACCCTGTGAGGTAGGTGGGGCTGAGAGAGCTCTCCCAGAAGCTGTCCTTTCAAGGACAATTCTGCGAGAGCTCTGGCTGACCCAGGGCCATTCCAGCAGCTGCAAGTGGAGGAGTGGGGAATCAACCCCAGTTCTCCCAGATAAGAGTCCACGCACTTAACCACCACAGCAAAATAAAGTGCACAATTGTATCATCCTGAAACCATCCCCCTCCCAACCCGGGCCCATGGGAAAATTGCCTTCCACAAAACAGGACCCTGGTGCCAAAAAAGTTGGGGACCACTGAACTATGACCTTGGTGACCTCCAAGTGGGGGCTGGAGTACTCCTGGATCTCCAGACTACATAGATCCATTCCCCAAGAGGAAACTGCAGCTTTGGAGGGTGGACTCTATGGCATTGCATCTTTTCCCCAAACTCCACCTTCCCCCCAAATCTCCAGGAATTCCCAGTTTGGTGTAGCGGTTAAGTGCACATACTCTTATCTGGAAGAAGCAGGTTTGATTCCCCACTCCTTCACTTGCAGCTGCTGGAATGGTCTTGGGTCATTCTGCCCCCCCGCCCCAGTCTCCCTCTCTTGGTGGCCCTGTGTGCCACAAGAAATGAGTTAGTCTATAAGGTTCTATTTTCCCTTCCATTAATACCATTAATACTATTCCATTAATACATTCGCAGAGTTGTCCTTGAAAAGGCAGCTTCTGGGAGAGCTCTCTCATCCGCACTTACCTCACAGGGTGTCTGTTGTGGGGGAGGAAGATAAAGGCGATTGTAAGCCTCTCTGAGATTTGGAGTGGAGGATGGGGTATAAATCCAATAACTTCTGACTCATAGTTGGCAACCCAACATTTAATAGAGAGAAAAGTGAGAAGTCTAGAATAATTAAAATATATATATTTTTATTTATATCCCGCCCTCCCCGCCTAGGCAGGCTCAGGGCGGCTTACAAGACATGATAGATATACCATGATATAACAATAAAATACAATCAGTACAATAAAATACAGTTAAATACAGGTTTGTAAATTTAAGCTAAATAAATAATTTAAAACCGATATAAATTAATGGTGCTACAGTTTCAGTACATATATAAGGATCATTGCCAAGAAGGCAAGTTGGAAGAGGGTGGTTTTACAAGCCCTACGGAACTGACTAAGATCCTGCAGGAATAAGTGGTTTACTGTGTTCCCTTTAAGCTGAGTTAGCGTGAGCTAGCTCACAGATTTTTAGCCTCCAGCTTACACGTTTTTGTCTTAGCTCAGGAAGGATGACCCCAGAGCACACTAGTTTATGCAGTAGCTCACCACTTTAATATCAGTAGCTCACCAAATAGAATTTTTGCTCACAAAACCCTGCAGCTTAGAGGGAACATTGGTGGTTTATTTTCTGGACATTCAGAAATGAATGAGTTCAAAGATGAAAATAGATAAGCTCTTCAGAAGCCCTCCGTATTCCATCATGGCAGCTACAGAAGATCAGAGTCCACCGACCCGGAGCTTCTGGAAACTGGTTAATGCCAAGCTTCCCTTCAAACCACTCTTTTCTCAAAACAAAAAAACAATCAACGTCTCAGACTGCCGTTCAAAAACTAACCGTGCTCTGCTATGGAAGGCATTGGGTAAATAAGGCACTGAGACAGGAGTCGTTGATCAAAATACAGCTCTTTATTTGGGGCTTTTTTCGTAGCAGGAACTCCTTTGCATATTAGGCCACACACCCCTGATGTAGCCAATCCTCCTGGAGTTTACAGTAGGCCCTGTAAGAAGAGCCCTGTAAGCTCTTGGAGGATGGGCTACATCAGGGGTGTGTGGCCTAATAGGCAAAGGAGTTCCTGCTACAAAAAAGCCCTGTCTTTATCTAAGTCTACTAGGAAGAGGGGAAAACAGGATGGTTCTAAGAAAATAACATATTCTACAGAGTAGGCTAATGCATAAAACAAGTAACTGAGAACAAAACAAAATTTAAAAAAGAAAGGGTGAGGCTAATAAGCAAATCAATCCCTCTTCTAGAACCTCAACGGGAAGAAATTGAACTCATTAGCCAACCCAAACACTGCTAAATTAAAACCACCCAATCAGTTTATCCAACCTACCAATTAACACACAAGATTGGCTTGGGGCCAAGGTCAGATCTCTGCAGCAATTCAAACAAATATGTGAACCCTACCATGACTGAAATTTAGATTTTGCCATATCCGGGAGTGGCCAAAAAGTGGCTCGGGAGTCACATGTGGTTCTTTCGCATATATTGTGTGGTTTTCGAAACCAGAACAGGCCTTATTCCCACTGCTATTATAATACAAAACCAGTTTCAAAAACAAAACTCCCTTCCTAAAACACCCCCCCCCCAAAAAAAAGACTACATAGCCAGAAATATTATAACTGGTAGTTAAAGACCGTAGCGAAGCACAGAAGAAGGAAAAGGAGAAGCAGAAAGAGGAAGAGAAGGAGAAGATGGAAGAGAAGGAGAACAAGGAGGAGGAGAAGGAAAAGAAGGAGAAGGAAGAGGAGATGAAGGAAGAGGAGGAGAAGAAGGAGAAGGAAGAGGAGATGAAGGAGGAGGAGGAGGAGATATTGGATTTATATCCTGCCCTATAACTCTGAATGTCACTCAGAGTGGCTCATAATCTCCTTTACCTTCCCCCGCCACACACACAGCAGACATCCTGTGAGCAGTGTTCCCTCTAAGCTGAGTTAGCGTGAGCTAGCTCACAGATTTTTAGCCTCCAGCTCACCCATTTTTATCTCAGCTCAGGAAGGATGACCCCAGAGCACAATCATTTATGCAGGAGCTCATAGCTTTAATGCCAGTAGTTCACCACTTTAATGCCAGTAGCTCACAACTTTTTTCCCCACAAGACTCTGCAACTTAGAAAGAACATTGCCTGTGAGCTGGGTGCGGCTGAGAGAGCCCTTACAGCAGCTGCCCTTTCAAGGACAACTCCTACGAGGGCTATGGCTGACCCAAGGCCATTCCAGCCGCTGCAAGGGGGAGAAGTGGGGAACCAAACCCAGTTCTCCCAGATAAGAGTCCACACAGTTAACCACTACACCAAACTGGCACAGGTTTCATGCTAGTTAAATAAATAAATCCAAATACTGCCCTTGTCTCTTGATCCCATGCTACAATGTCATTACACAGAACCTTTCATTAAGGGGGAGGAAGCGATACTGTTATCCAGCACCATTCATTGTCTATGCAGAGCACTAGGAAAGTCAGTCCCAAGCCTTCAATAGGAGTGGGTAGATCTTCCCAGGCCAACCAGAAATAGGGTTGCCAATCCCCAGGTGGGGGCAGGGGATCCCCCGTTTGGAAGCCCTCACCCCGCTTCAGGGTCATCAGAAAGCAGGGGGAGGGGAGGGAAATGTCTGCTGGGAACTCTATTATTCCCTAGGGAGATTTATTCCCATAGAAAATCATGGAGAATTAATCCGCGGGTATCTGGGGCTCAGGGGGGACTGTGTTTTGGGGTAGAGGCACCAAATTTTTAGTAAAGCATCTAGTGCCTCTCCCCAAAATACCCCCCAAGTTTCAAAAAGATTGGACCAGGGGGTCCAATTCTATGAGCCCCCAAAGAAGGTGCCCCTATCCTTCATTATTTCCTATGGAAGGAAGGAATTGAAAAGGTGTGCTGTCCCTTTAAATGTGATGGCCAGAACTCCCTTTGGAGTTCAATTATGCTTGTCACAGCCTTGATCTTGGCTCCACCCCAATGTCTCCTGGCTCCACCCCCAAAGTCTCCTGGCTCCACCCCCAAAGTCCCCAGATATTTCTTGAATTGGACTTGGCAACCCTAACCAGAAATCACTGCTAGAAGAAGAAGAAGAAGATATTGGATTTATATCCCGCCCTCCACTCTAAAGAGTCTCAGAGCGGCTCACAATCTCCTTTACCTTCTTCCCCCACAACAGACATCCTGTGAGGTAGATGAAGATATTGGATTTATATCCCGCCCTCCACTCCAAAGAGTCTCAGAGCGGCTCACAATCTCCTTTGCCTTCCTCCCCCACAACAGACACCCTGTGAGGTGGGTGGGGCTGGAGAGGGCTCTCACAGCAGCTGCCCTTTCAAGGACAACCTCTGCCAGAGCTATGGCTGACCCAAGGCCATTCCAGCAGCTGCAAGTGGAGGAGTGGGGAATCCAACCCGATTCTCCCAGATAAGAGAGCTCTGGCTGACACAAGGCCATTCCAGCAGGTGCAAGTGGAGGAGTGGGGAATCAAACCCGGTTCTCCCAGATAAGAGAGCTCTGGCTGACCCAAGGCCATTCCAGCAGCTGCAAGTGGAGGAGTGGGGAATCAAACCCGGTTCTCCCAGATAAGAGAGCTCTGGCTGACCCAAGGACATTCCAGCAGCTGCAAGTGGAGGAGTGGGGAATCAAACCCGGTTCTCCCAGATAAGAGAGCTCTGGCTGACCCAAGGCCATTCCAGCAGCTGCAAGTGGAGGAGTGGGGAATCAAACCCGGTTCTCCCAGATAAGAGAGCTCTGGCTGACCCAAGGCCATTCCAGAAGGTGCAAGTGGAGGAGTGGGGAATCAAACCCGGTTCTCCCAGATAAGAGAGCTCTGGCTGACCCAAGGCCGTTCCAGCAGCTGCAAGTGGAGGAGTGGGGAATCAAGCCCGGTTCTCCCAGATAAGAGAGCTCTGGCTGACCCAAGGCCATTCCAGCAGCTGCAAGTGGAGGAGTGGGGAATCAAGCCCGGTTCTCCCAGATAAGAGAGCTCTGGCTGACCCAAGGCCATTCCAGCAGCTGCAAGTGGAGGAGTGGGGAATCAAACCCGGTTCTCCCAGATAAGAGAGCTCTGGCTGACCCAAGGCCATTCCAGCAGCTGCAAGTGGAGGAGTGGGGAATCAAACCCGGTTCTCCCAGATAAGAGTCCGCACACTTAACCACTACACCAAACTGGCTCTCAAACTGCTGCTGGCTTGTCCAGTGTTTCCCCAGTGGCTGGCTAGTGGCGGTGGGAAGTGCTGTTAGGTTGCAGACAGCTTATAGCAGAGGTGTCAAACATGGGGCCCGGGGGGCCAAATCAGGCTCCTATCAGACCCCCGAGCAACTGACTGTCGTCTGCTTCCTTCTCCCTCTCTCTTTCGCTTCCTCCTTGCTTTGCCAAGCTTGCTCAATCACACAGGAGCTACAGCGCAAAACCTCTATTTTCTCCATTGGCCGAGGCTCCTTCATTGGACAGGAAGGGGGAGGAGAGGGAGAGCTCGCTTTGTCAGGCTCTCTCAATCGCACAGCAGAGCTACTGAGCCGAGCCTCTGTTCCTTCTATTGGCTGAGGCTCCTCCCTCTCCTGGTCCCCTGGGGAAGGAAGGAAAGAGCCAGAGCTTCCTTTGCCCAGTTCCCTGGATCCCATGGGAGATATATATA
The DNA here is from genome assembly GCF_032191835.1 of Heteronotia binoei. Taxonomy (NCBI): domain Eukaryota; kingdom Metazoa; phylum Chordata; class Lepidosauria; order Squamata; family Gekkonidae; genus Heteronotia; species Heteronotia binoei. The sequence continues at coordinate 3,798,352 of NC_083223.1, forward strand.
TATTTATTTATTTCGCATTTATATCCCGCCCTCCCCGCCAAAGCAGACTCAGGGCGGTTAACAACATTGGAAATCAACAATAGAACAATAAAACCATAAAACAATAAAAAAAACAGCTACAATAATCAGTTAAAATTAAACAATTTGCAATTTAAATTATTAATACAATTTTAAAACAACAGTTTTTGGTGCCAGTTCCATACTATGATGTTAAACACCATATACTTTGGTTGAAGGCCATTCGGAATAATGTTGTTTTGCAAGCCTTGCGGAATTGGGCTAGATCCCGCAAGGCTCTAACATCATCTGGGATCTGGCTCCACCAGGGGGGGGGCTGCAATGGAGAAGGCTCCTTCTCTGGTAGCCTTCAGTCTCGCCTCCCTCGGCCCGGGGATTTCTAATAGGTTTTGTGATCCAGATCTAAGTACCCTCTCTGGGGAATATATGGGGAGAGACGGTCCCTAAGGTAGACAGGTCCTCGGCCATATACAGCTTTAAAGGTAATAACCAGCACCTTGTAGCGAATCCGGAACACTATTGGCAGCCAATGCAGTCTCAGCCCCGGCTGCACATGATCCCAGTTGGAGAGACCCAGTAGCAGCCTGGCTGCAGCATTCTGCACCAGCTGCAGCTTCCGGATTCGAGACATGGGCAGCCCCATGCAGAGGGCATTACAGCAGTCTAGTCTCGAGGTGACCGTAGCATGAATCACTGTTGCTCCAGGAAGGTTGCCAACTGTCGTGCCCGCCTAAGATGGAAAAAGGCGGATCTCGCTGTGGCTGCTATCTGGGCCTCCATAGCCAATGTGGGCTCCAGTAGCACCCCCAAGCTCTTGACTTTAGGTGCCGATATCAGTGGCGCCCCATCAAAAGCTGGTAGAGGGATTTCCCTTCCCAGGCCACCATGACTCAGACAGAGGACTTCTGTTTTCATTGGATTCAGCTTCAGACGACTCAGCCTGAGCCACTCCGCCACGGCTTGTAACACCGGGGCCAGTTTTTCTGGGGCGGACGCAGGCCGGCCATCCATCAGCAGATAGAGCTGGGTGTCATCTGCGTACTGATGACAACCCAGCCCGAATCTCCAGACAATGTGGGCAAGGGGGCTCATATAGATATTAAACAACATCGAGGAAAGCACTGCCCCCTGAGGCACCCCACAATTAAGCAGATGCCACTGGGACGATCGTTCCCCGATCGCCACCCTTTGTCCCCGATCACAGAGAAAGGAGGAAAGCCATTGTAAAGCCAACCCCTGAATCCCCTCATCGGCAAGGCGGTGAACTAGCAACTGATGGTCGACCATGTTGAACGCAGCTGACAGGCCCAACAACAACAGTACTGCTGACCTGCCGTGATCCAGTTGTCGCTAGAGATCATCTACTAAGGCGACCAGCACCGTCTCCATCCCATGGACCGGGCGAAAGCCGGATTGGTGTGGGCCAAGGACAGAAGCGTCCTCCAAAAAGCTCTGCAACTGTAGCGCTACTGCCCTCTCGATAATTTTACCCAAAAAGGGTAAATTTGAGACCGGCCGATAGCGTGCCAATTTGGCCGGGTCTAATGTTGGTTTATTCAAGAGGGGATGGACTATCGCCTCTTTAAGAGGTGTTGGAAAGAGCCCATCCGAGAGGGACCTATTTACGATATCCCGTACAGAATATTGAAGCTCCATCCGGCAAGCTTTAATCAGCCAGGATGGGCAAGGGTACAAATCGCATGTTGTTGGGCGTACAGTTGCGAGGATTCTGTCGACTTCCTCCAAGCTGAGTGTTGTAAAGCTGTCTAAAGCCGATCCTGAAAACAGACACGGAGCCTTGAGTTCACTTACTGTTTCAATTGCGGCAGGGAGATCACAGCGGAGCAACGAGACTTTATCCGTGAAAAATGTTGCAAAAGCCTCCAAGCCTATTTCCAATTCCCTATGGTTTGGTCTGCCTTGTGGCAGAGTTGTAAGAGTCCGAATAATACTAAATAATTGTGCCGGGCGTGAATTCGCAGATTAGTAGAACGGATTAGTAGCACTTTAACTATAAGCACAAAGGGCAGCTTCTCTATGAGAGCTCTTTCAGCCCCACCTACCTCACAGGGTGTCTTTTTGGGGGGAGGAAAGTAAAGGAGATTGTGAGCCCCTCTGAGACTCTTCGGAGTGGAGGGCAGGATATAAATCCAATATCTTCATCTACCTCACAGGGTGTCTGTTGTGGGACAGGAAGGGAAAGGAGATTGTAGGCTACTCTGAGACACTGTCCTTGAAAAGGCAGCTTCTGAGAGAGCTCCCTCAGCCCCACCTACCTCACAGGGTGTCTGTTGTGGGGGAGGAAGGTAAAAGGAAGTGAGCCATTCTGAGACTCTGAGATTCAGAGGATAGGGCAGGATATGAATCCAATTTCTTCTTCTTCTTCAAGAACTGTGTCTTTAAGAAGAATACACTATCATAGGATTGTGATTATTGTCATTACATTTATTGAATACAGTATGTTACGTATGCGATAGAGATTATGGCTATGTATTGCAGAGTAAGTAGTCTGTGAAGCAATAACCATGAATGTCTGTGTAATCATAACGTATTTGCTGAACGTAAAAGTGATAATTTAAATTAACATTATGCAGTGTTTTCCTGTTTGTTTCAGCCTCTACACCACGGTTTCCTCTGCTGTAAGCCTTCAGGTGGGGTTTGGGGATCTCCCGCTTTTCCAAATGATCTCCAACTGACAGAGATCAGCTCCCCTGGAGAAAATGGCCGCTTGGAAAGGCGGACTCTGTGGCATTGCGCCATGCTGAGGCCCCTCCCCTCCCCAAACCCCACCCTCCCCTGGATCCACCCCCCAAAGTCTCCAGGTATTTCCCAACTAGGGTTGCCAACCTCCAGGTGGGGTCTGGAGATCTCCCATTTTTACAACTGATCAGCTCCCCTGGAGAAAATGGTGGCTTTGAAGGGTGGATTCTGTGGCATTGTACCGGGGGTCATTTTGTAGAAAAATAAGTGGTGGAGCTTATTAGCATAACTCATTAGCATATGCCCCCCACCAGCCAAAAGAAAGGAGAGCCCCAGGTGAGCGAGGTCTGCTCGGGCTGGCTAGAGATCCAGCCAACTGAAGCAGGCTTCGGTCTCCTGGGGTTCTCCTGCCTCCTCCCTCACAGTCAAAAGGCCAGCCATCCACCTGCCACCAAAAATGGGATAAGGGTGCAGAAAGGTGGCGCGGGCTTCTCCAGGGGGTTCATGAGGGCTGCTGAGGGCGTGGCAAAGCTCCTGGTGGCTGGCTGGCTGCCCGCTCTCCTAATCCAGGGATTGCTATGCAGCTGCACCTACTCTTCAATGGACAACAAGGTAGGTTGCAAGAAAAGAGACGCAAGAAAGGAGAGCCCTGGGCGAGTGAGGCCTGCTTGGGCTGGCTAGAGATCCAGCCAGCCCAAGCAGGCCTCCCTCGCCTGGGGCTCTCCTTGCCCACCCCCCACAGTCAAAAGGTTCACAAGCCACCCGCCGCCCAAAATCACATAAGAAGTGGAGAAAGGGTGGTGTGGGCTTCTCCAGGGGCTCACGAGGGCTGCTGGGGGCGTGGCAAAGCCCCTGGTGGCTGGCTGTCTGCCCGCTCTCCTAATCCAGGGATTGTTATGCAGCTGCACCTACTATTCAACGGACAAGGTAGGTGGGGAGGAGGAGGGGGAACCCTCAGAAAAGGTCAGGAGTTGTGCTCCGGTGAGCTCCTGCTGAATTCAAGGCCTTGTCATGAGACTCATGACTGGAATGCGGCCAACAATGATGTCACAGGAGTCCTTTGGTGAAGGTTCCATTCCAGATCCGTTCGAGTCTAAGCTGAGCCTTGCGCATAGATAGTGAGGAGGCGGCTCACAAAGCGCAGGGATTACTGTGGTAGGAATACCAGCCCGCTGTCGCAGTTCTACGCAAAGTCCTTGCTTTCATGTTTCTTGGGGGAAGCCTGTTGGTGTAGAGTCCTCCCACAGGTATTAGAAGCAAAAAAAAAAAACCCAAGGTGAGGGTTTAAGTAAATGCTGATAATGTTTAATGTAGTTTTATTCACTTGTATAAGTTAACTCCGAACCATGTTGTTAGCCGCCCTGAGCCTGCTCCGGCGGGGAGGGCGGGATACAAATAAAATTTGTTGTTGTTGTTGTTGTTGTTGTTACATCTTTGTTCTTAACAAATCCCATTCAGTTTAATTGTTGCCCCCTTAAGGAATTACTAGCATTAGGTTTTTTTATTGATCCCATATGGAGGAGACGGTGGGTTCTGGAATCATGTCCGGGATGTTGGCAAATCAAATTTAAAAAAGAAAAACTTTCCATGGCATAGAAGAGTGAAATAAAAGTACAGACAGGATCAGAATGGGTAAAATCCAGTAAAAGTTATGCTGTCCAATATCGTAGAGAAGCAGTGCATAGGAGCAAAATTGGTCAAATACTCATAGTCTTTGCCTAGAAATATAATAGCCATTGTGTAGTGCAATGGCCAAATATTCAGCTTTTGAGAAATAATATCCATAGGCAAGGGAAGAAAATTGGACTTTTTGAGGGCTCACCTGGCATTTTGCACCGTTTTTCAGGTGAAAATATGTTTTGAATCTTTCCTCAATTCCTCTCTATCTCTCTCTCTCTTTGCTGCTAAGTCACAGCTGAGAGTTTTTCAAAGCATGAGAGGTTCAGAGGTGGTTTGCTATTACCTGCCTCCATGTTACAATCTTGGTATTCCTTGGCTTAGCTTCCAAGAGTTAATGAGATCTGGTTAGCCTGGGCTATCATCATGTTTTAACTATCAATTTGACCTTGAGGAAGAGATTTCCCTTTTAAACTGTTCTGTTGACAAAGGGCTTGAAAAACATCCATAAATTCATCAGAGAAAACCTCTTCGCTGTTGTTGGCCTTCCAGAGGAAGTGGTTGGTTACTGTGTGAGACAGAATGTTGGACTAGATGGACCACTGGTCTGATCCAGCAGGGCTCTTCTGATGTTCCTATGAAAGTTTTGGCCTCTCTGCCCTCTTGTTGGCCTTCCAGAGAAACTGGTTGGCCACTGTGTGAGGCAGGATGCTAGACTAGATGGACCACTGGTCTGATCCAGCAGGACTCTTCTTAAGAAGGCCTTGGCCTCTCTGTCCAGTTGTTGGCCGTCCAGAGGAACTGGTTGGTCGCTGTGTGTGACAGGATGCAGGACTAGATGGACCCCTGGTCTGATCCAGCAGGCTTCTTCTTAAGTTCTTATGAAGGCCTCAGCCTCTGTGCCCTGCTGCAGACCCTCCAGAGGAACTGGCTGGCCACTGCGTGAGACAGGAGGCTCCAAAGTCTAAGGCTATGAGACAGTGCAAAGTCCTTCACTTCCAACTTAAGATACATGGATCAAAAGATGCAGAATAATGCTTATTGTTGCCTACTTATAACTTTATTTTTACTTTTAAAAGTTTTTCTCCTACTTTTTTAAAATTGCAATTTTCAATCAGGTCCTAATCTGGTGCAATAAATCTGCTTCTACACTTAGCAGAGACAGGGCAACCGGCCTCTCTGGTCGCATTGTTGCCCCTGTCATTTCTTATTAACAGAAGGGATGACTGAGGAAAAATATTTCATCTTCAAGGTGCCCCCCTTCCCTTGGTGCCCTCAGCATATCATTATTCTTAATGGTTAATCCAGGGATGATTTGGCCTCACCTAATTCTCCAGCTAACCATAGTCCTGATTCTATATGTCTTTTACCCATGCAGGTCCTAGGGATGCCAGCCTCCAGAATCCACTGGAATTAAACCTTTCTTCCAAAAAATGTATGCTTTGGAGCAGGGGTGTCTAATATGCAGCCCGGGGGCCAAATCAGGTCCCCGGACGGCTCCTATCAGGCCCCCGAGCAACGGGCTGTCATCTGCTTCCTTCTCCCTCTCTCTTGCTTCCTTCTGAATCGCAGCTTGCTTTGCCAGGCTTGCTCAATCGCACAGGAGCTTCGGAGCAAAACCTTTGTTTTCTCCATTGGCTGAGGCTCCTCCCTTGGGGATGCAGAGGGGGAAGGCAGAGCTTGCTTGGCCAGCCTCTCTCAATCGCACAGCAGGGTTACTGAGGCAAACCTCTCTTCCTTTCTTTGAGCAGGAACGCAGTTCCACCTGGTTTGGTGTCAAGGGGTGTGGCCTAATGTGTAAATCAATTCCTGCTGGGCTTTTCCTACAAAAAAACCCTGAATGGATGGATGGATGGATAGATAGATAGATAGATAGATAGATAGATAGATAGATGATAGATAGATAGATGATAGATAGATAGATAGATAGATAGATAGATAGATAGATAGATAGATAGATGATAGATAGATAGATAGATAGATAGATAGATGATAGATAGATGATAGATAGATAGATAGATAGATAGATAGATAGATAGATAGATAGATAGATAGATAGATAGATAGATAGATAGATAGATAGATAGATAGATGAGAGAGAGAGAGAGAGATGATAGATAGATGATAGATAGATGATAGATAGATAGATAGATAGATAGATGATAGATAGATAGATAGATAGATAGATAGATAGATAGATAGATAGATAGATAGATAGATAGATAGATAGATAATTGTGTTTGTCTGTCCTTTATAAAGTTTATATCTTAATTAGGTACACACATGGCCCGGCCTGACAAAGTTTAATTTATGTCAGATCCAGCCATCATAACAAATGAGTTTGAAACCCCTGTGCTAAACAGTTTCTTGACAGTCCCACGATTCCCAGCATTGCCATTTTGGATGTCAAAGGGGACAGCTTTCCCTTCCCCGCCGCAGGAAGAATCGGTGGGATCCAACCGACTAAAAGGTCTCATTGCTCTTACAGGAATGGTAGCGAGAGAGAGTGAGAGGGAATCCTAATATTGCCCCGATAACCAGGGATCGTTTTTGAAGAAAAATAGGTGGTGGAGCTCATCCAGGGATTGTTATGCAGCTGCACCTACTATTCAATGGACAAGGAGGCGGAACTCTCAGAAGGAGGAGGCGGAACTCTCAGAAAGGTTCAGGAGCTGTGCTCCTGTGAGCTCCCGCTGAATCTGAGGCCTGCCGATAACAATGAAATGACTCTTGATTTGGTTGACAGAAGGGTGTCCCTATTTAGGAATTTCTGTCTGATTCAGTCTTCATTCTCTCTTCCCCAGTGTGGTATCACTCTTTGACTTATCTCAGCCAGCATGAGGTTCATGTATCTCTTTCTGCTTGTCTTACTGCTGTTCCACTCTGCTTATCTGGATAAGTCAGGTAAGAAACTCATCCACATTTAGCCAATATGCAGTGAGAGTTTTCTCAATTTTTTTCCCCTGCAGTACCTTCATCGACTATATTGACTTGAATTAGGGTTGCCTGGTCTGACACAGGAGATATCTGGAGACTTTGGGGGTGGAGCCAGGAGCAAGGCTGGGACAAGCCCGATTGAACTCCAAAGGGAGCGCCTTTTAAATGCCTTCCCTTCATCGGAAACAACGGAGGATGCGGGAACCTTCTTTTGGAGCTCACAGAATTGGACCCGCTGGTCCAAACCTTTTGAAACTTGAGGGGTTTTTTTAGGAGAGGCACCAGATGCTATGTGGAAAATTTGGTGCCCCTATCTCAAAAATAGCCCCCCAGAACCCCAGATAAATTCTCTATTTTTCTCTATGGAGATCAATCTCCATACTGTATAATGGAGTGCTTGGCAGATAGGCTTGCCAATCCCCAGGTCCCAGTGGGGGTTCTTTTGCTTTTCCAGACTCCTTCCTGCCCCCAGTCAGCTGGCTGGGGGGGAAGCTCCGCCCCCAGAGAACCGTGTGCGTTTCAACCTCCGGAGGCTTCAGTCTCCGATTGAAAGGCTTCCTCTTGGGATGGGGTGTCTGTGTTCTTCTGTGAAGAAGTTGGCAGCAACTCGTGAGTAGAGACGCCAATCCGTCGCTTCAGAGTCGCCAGAAACGGGGTGGGAAACGTCTGCTGAGCACTTCATTATTCCCTATGTGGAAATCAATTCTCATAGGGTACAATGGGGAATTGATCTGGAGGTTTCAGGGGCTCTGGCGGAGCTGTTTTTTGAGGTAGAGGCACCAAATTTTCCGTATAGTATCTAGTGCCTCTCCCCAAAGGACTCTTCAAGTTTCAAAATGATTGGACCAGGGGGTCCAATTCTATGAGCCCCAAAAGAAGGTGCCCCTAACCTTCATTATTTCCTATGTAAGGAAGACATTTAAAAAGGTAAGTAAGTAAGTAAATTTTTATTTATACCCCACCCTCCCCGCCGAGGCAGGCTCAGGGCGGCTTACAAAACATGGTATCATCAAGGTATAACAATAACAGGTAAAATCAGTCAACAATATAAATACAAATATAAATAGTTTAAAAATAAGCTAAAACAATATAATGGTGTTACAATCTCTGTTTGTCCAGGCAGCGCAATATTCATGCTGATTACGTCTTAAAGGCTTCTTGGAAGAGGACAGTTTTGCAGGCCCTACGGAACTGCTTAAAGTCTGGTGTGCTGCCCCTTTAAATGTGATGGCCAGAACTCCCTTGGAGTTCAATTATGCTTGTCACACCCTTGTTCTTGGATCCGCCCCCAATGTCTCCTGGCTCCACCCCCAAAGTCTCCTGGCTCCACCCCCAAAGTCCCCAGATATTTCTTGAATTGGGCTTGGCAACCCTACTGGCAGACATTCAACCCCTCCCCGCTTTTTGCTAACTTTTAAATGAAGGGGGCTCCAAACCATGGAATCCCCTGTCCTCAACAACCCTATTGGATCCACTGGAGTTTCTTCCAAGGGCGGAAGGATTTCTGCTCACAGAGCACAGTTTTCTTGTTCCCTCCCTCCCACCGCGGCCCCAAGTGCCTCCCCAAGAGCTGTTTTGACCCCCATGATTTCGTTAATCCATACCAACCCCTCCTGCCCCACTTTGTAGCAGAAAAGGTACTTGAACTTGAGGGCATCTAATGAAGCTGATAGACACTAAGTTCAGGCCAGGCCAAAGTAAATACTAGTTTGCACAGAGCGATTAAAATATGGAATTCGCTACGAGGAGGCAGTGCTCAGCGTTCCCTCCAAGCTGAGTTAGTGTGAGCCAGCTCACAATTTTGTAGCCTCCGGCTCACACGTTTTTGTCTCAGCTCAGGGAAAATGGCCCCCGGAGGAAACCGATTGATGGAGTAGCTTGCAATGTTAAGGCCGGTAGCTCACAGGGTAGGATTTTTGCTCACAAGACTCCACAGTCTGGTAGTGACGGCCACCGGAATAGACAGTTTTCAAAAGGGAATTAGATAGATTCATGGAGGAGAAGTCTATCAGCGGCTACTCGTCATGCTGACTGACGGGAACCTCCATATCCAGGGACACTAAGTCTCTGAATCCTGGAACCAGGAGGCAACATCAGGGGAAGGCATCGGCCTCCCTGCCTTGTTGCCCTTCCAGAAAAACTGGTCAAGGCCCCAGTGTGAGACAGGAGGCTGGACTAGATGGAGCACTGTTCTGATCCAGCAGGGCTCTTCTGATGCTTTTATGAAGGCCTCAGCCTTTCTGCCCTGTTGTTGGCCCTCCAGAGGAACTGGTTGGCCACTGCGCGAGACAGGAGGCTGGACTAGTTGGACCATTGGTCTGATCCAGCAGGGCTCTTCTTATGTTCTTATGAAGGCCTCAGCCTCTGTGCCCTGTTGTTGGTCCTCCAGAGGAACTGGTTGGCCAGTGGGTGAGACAGGAGGCCGGATTAGATGGACCCTCACTGGTCTGATCCAGCAGGGCTCTTCTGATGTTTTTAGGAAGGCCTTGGCCTCTGTGCCCTGTTGTTGGCCCTCCAGAGAAACTGGTTGGCGACTGTGTGAGACAGGATGCTGGACTAGATGGACTACTGGTCTGATCCAGCAGGGCTCTTCTGATGTTCTTATAAAGGCCTCGGCCTCTGTGCCCTGTTGTTGGCCCTCCAGAGAAACTGGTTGGCGACTGTGTGAGACAGGATGCTGGACTAGATGGACTACTGGTCTGATCCAGCAGGGCTCTTCTGATGTTCTTATGAAGGCCTTTGCCTCTCTGCCCTGTTGTTGGCCCTCCAGGGGAACTGGTTGGCCACTGTGTGAGACAGAATGCTGGACAAGATAAACTATTGGTCTGATCCAGCAGGGCTCAAAGTCTAAGTATAGAAAGTTGCTAAATACTCGTGTGCAATGTTCGAAAGCGATGAAGATCAGTAAACGTATGAAAAATCTACAACATTTCATACCTCAACGGAATATCACAGCATCATAAACACAAGAAGCAGATAGTCCACGCAAACCCAAACATACCTCCTCAGTTCTTAAAGCCAATGAAAGCCGTTCTGTGTTGTGATGGTTGCTGCTGTATCTGTGGCATTATACCTAACTGGACTCCCACACACACCCAGGTAGGGTTGTCAATCCCCAGGTGAGGCAGGAAAAAAGCATTAAAGCATCTGCGATAAACCAGCCTCAAGAATAATTAATCTATATTCATATACAAAACATAGAAACCTTGTGCAATAAATATTACCAAAGTGTGATGGTATCACATCCAAGTCCCATCAGTTCAAATTTGCAATGAGAGTTCTTGTTTTTGTAGAAAGGGCTTGGAATGTGATAAGATAAGCCATGAAAACAGAGTCCAACGCTCCAGTTCTTCTCTCGAGAAGGAGAGCCAGTTTGGTGTAGTGGTTAAGTGTGCGGACTCTTATCTGGGAGAACCGGGTTTGATTCCCCACTCCTCCACTTGCAGCTGCTAGCATGGCCTTGGGTCAGCCATAGCTCTGGCAGAGGTTGTCCTTGAAAGGGCAGCTGCTGTGAGAGCCCTCTCAGCCCCACCCACCTCACAGGGGGAGGAAGGGAAAGGAGATTGTGAGCCGCTCTGAGACTCTTCAGAGTGGAGGGCGGGATATAAATCCAATATCTTCATCTACCTCACAGGGTGTCTGTTGTGGGGAAGGAAGGGAAAGGAGATTGTGAGCTGCTCTGAGACTCTTCGGAGTGGAGGGCGGGATATAAATCCAATATCTTCAACTACCTCACAGGGTGTCTGTTGTGGGGGAGGAAGGTAAAGGAGATTGTGAGCCGCTCTGAGACTCTTCGGAGTGAAGGGCAGGATATAAATCCAATATCTTCATCTACCTCACAGGGTGTCTGTTGTGGGGGAGGAAGGTAAAGGAGATTGTGAGCCGCTCTGAGACTCTTCGGAGTGGAGGGCTGGATATAAATCCAATATCTTCTTCTACCTCACAGGGTGTCTGTTGTGGGGGAGGAAGGGAAAGGAGATTGTGAGCAGCTCTGTGACTCTTCGGAGTGGAGGGCGGGATATAAATCCAATATCTTCTTCTTCTTCGATGTAACTGGTGTAGATCATAACGACAGCAAGGCACATCGACGCAACTGGGACGTGCATATGGCCCCGTTTCACACGTGACTTCTACAAGCTTCAGTATCTTCTACAGTATTATATATGGCAACAGCTCAATCCTTTCTGCAGAATAACAACGGCTGTTATGATCTACACCAGTTACTTGGATGTGATACCATTGCGCTTTTGTAATATTTATTGCACAAGGTTTCTATGTTTTGTATATGAATAGAAATTAATTATTATTGAGGCTGGTTTACAGTGGATGCTTTAGTGTGTGTGGATGCTTTAGTGTGTTTTTTCCTGCTCCATTTTCCACGTTACTCTTTTTGGGTTGCTCCAATCCCCAGGCTGGGGCAAGGGATCCCCCGGTTTGGAGGCCTTCTCCCCACTTCAGGGTAATCAGAAAGCGGAGGAGGGGTGGAATGTCTGCTGGGCACTCCATTATTCCCTGTGGAGACTGGTTCTCATAGAGTACAATAGAGAATTGATCTGTGGGTATCTGGGGGGGGGGCTGTTTTGTGAGGTAGAAGCACCATTTTTTCAGCATACTATCCAGTGCCTTTCCTAAAAACACCCCCCCAAGTTTCAAAAAGATTGGACTAGGGGGTCCAATTCTATGAGTCCCAAAAGAAGGTGCCCCTATCCTTCATTATTTCCAAAGGAGGGAAGGCGTTTAAAAGGCACATGGTCCCTTTCAATGCGATGGCCAGAACTCCCTTTGGAGTTCAATTATGCTTGTCACACCCTTGCTCCTGGCTCCACCCCAATGTCTCCTGGCTCCACCCCCATAGTCTCCTAACTCCGCCCCCAAAGTCCCCAGATATTTCTTGAACTGGACTTGGCAACGCTACCCCCAGGCCCCAAATCTCCAGGAATTTTCCAACCTGGAGTTGGCAGTCCTATCCCGCATGGCTCCAATCTAAACCCCTTGTGGATGTAATTCACATTTTAAAGTTGCTGGGAGATCCATAATCTCCATCATAACTAGTTTAAGCCTCAGTCACGCCAAAATCAATCACAACCAGATCTACATGTTTTTTGAGGGGGGGGCAAAATTTTAAAAAATGATGCCCCCCTTGTGCGCTCATTATCACCTGTGGGCCCATAGAATAGAATGGACTCCATACCCAATTTGGCCCCACCTCCTGTGGCGCCAAATTGGGTATGGAGTCCACTCTATTCTATGGACTAGACCCCGTGGCGCAGAATGGTAAAGCAGCAGTACTGCAGTACTGAGGTCTGAACTCTCTGCTCACGACCCGAGTTCGATTCCAGCAGAAGCTGGATTCAGGTAGCCGGCCCACGGTTGACTCAGCCTTCCATCCTTCTGAGGTCGGTCAAATGAGTCCCCAGCTTGCTGGGGGAAAGTGTAAAAGACTGGGGAAGGCAATGGCAAACCACCCCGTAAAAAAATCTGCTGTGAAAACGTTGTGAAAGCAATGTCACCTCAGAGTCGGAAACGACTGGTGCTTGCACAGGGGACCTTTCCTTTCCTTTCCAGCGGTGCGCAGGGCAGGCGCCTCCTCCGCCCCTCCCTAGATCCGGCCCTGAAATCAATATGGCTTACTTGTGAGCAAACATGGTTGGACTGGAAAATGTGGGAAGGGAAGGTTCAAGAATGATTTAAGAATCATTTGAAACTATCCTACAGAGCTGCAGACCAGCTATGCGTGTATTCTCAAAGGAAGAGACAGCCTGGTGGATGGTGTGCCTCCATGCTTTGCGATCTGAGGCTACATTGGTCTTGTCAGCCACCAGCGAGCCTGCAGCAAACGTGGACTATTGCACCCTTCTTAAATCTTCGTTCGCGAAGCCAAGCCGAGAGAGAGAGAGAGACAGAGCTGCAGCTAACATGGCCAGCGGGTGGGAGTAGGCCAAGTAGATGGCTGCCTAGGGCGCCACATGGCCTATGGGGCACCACCAGGAGTCCCCTATTCCCACACACAGCATGTGTGGGAGCCTGCTTTCCCCAACAGAAAGCAGGCTGTATGGAGCACAGATGCTGCCCAGCTGGTTTCGCATTCCCCAGGTCTGTAGCACAGACCTAGGGAACACAAAAGCAGGTGGCACCTTCTCAGCGCACTCCTCGCAGGCTCTGAGGACCACACTGCATAAGTGCCACCTGGCCGCTCCCCCTGACCACTCCTGGTCTTCCCGGGCTGTGGGAAGGCCGAGCGGGGTCGGCGGAGTGTCCACGCACCGAGAACACTATGAACACACCCACTGCTGCCCCGACGTCACCCAGGCTCGGTGCCCAGCTCTGAGTATGCCCGCTGCCCCTCCCTGACGTCGCCCAGGCTTCCTGAGGTGACGTCAGGGGGAGGCATGGCAATGAGCATGCTCGGAGTCCAGCTCTCTGAGTGCACCCGCTGCCCCACTGCATGCCCTGCATTGTGGCCAACAATTGCTAGGACTATATTACAATACAATAATGCGATAACAGGTGAGAATGCACACATACATAGAGACATAGACCAAACGATCAAAAAGTGCAGTCATGGATGACTACAGAGCACCAAAGTGTAGGGAGTCGGCTTGTAGCACCTCCTTCGACAAAGCTCTACGCCGTTTTCCTTCAGATCAAAAAGTAAACTCACAATATTTCATCCAAGGACATACAGTCTCAGCTAACTTCAAACAGGCACCAGCTCAGAAATGGCTCAAGGCACAAAAGCCTCCACTAGGCATACGTAGGGCTTTTTTTTTTTAGCAGGAACTCCTTTGCATATTAGGCTATACCCTCTTGATGTAGCCAGTCCTCCTTGAGTTTACAGTAGGCCCTGTAAGAAGAGCCCCGTGGCGCAGAGTGGTAATGCTGCAGTACTGCAGTTGGAGCCATCTGCTCACGACCTGAGTTCAATCACAGTGGAAGCTGGTTCAGGTAGCCAGCTCCAGGTTGACTCAGCCTTCCATCCTTCCGAGGTCGGTCAAATGCGTACCCAGCTTGCTGGGGGGAAAGTGTAGATGACTGGGGAAGGCAATGGCAAACCACCCCGTAAAAAGTCTGCTGTGAAAATGATGTGAAAGCAACGTCACCGCAGAGTCAGAAACGACTGGTGCTTGCACCAGTCTAAATCTAGAAACCATGCCCTCTATTTAAACTAACAAAGCCAGAATGTTATCTATATTTATGGCACTTCGCACCTACGGCAGCAGTCGGCTTTTTATCACTTTCCAGTGCTTTTTCAGCCCTGCTTTGTCCTAACGCTAACAAACGCAGATCCCTGTTTGTGATTCTTTTAATCTGCTAAAACATTCCCATGATTCCACACTGCCCACTTATATTAAGAATTGCTGCTTCCATTCCCATTTTGTCTGATGAAGTCTGCTTAAGAGCACACGAAAGCTGACGTTCTGAATAAAACTTAGTTGGTCTTAAAGGTGTCTACTGCTTTGTTCTATTGCAGGGGTGGCCGATGATAGCTCTCCAGATGTTTTTTGCCTACAGCCCCCATCAGCCCCAGCCAGCATAGCCAACGGCTGGGGCTGATGGGAGTTGTAAGCAAAAAACATCTGGAGAGCTACTGTTCGCCAACCCTGTTCTGTTGCTTCAGACCAACACAGCTGTCCACTTGGATCCCTCTCAGCTGAGTTAGGGTGAGCTAGCTCACAGATTTTTAGCCTCCAGCTCACACATTTTTGTCTTAGCTCAGGAAGGATGACCCCAGAGCACACTAATTTTCTTTAACGCCAGTAGCTCACGAAGTAGAATTTTCGCTCACAAGACTCCGCAGCTTAGCGGGAGCATTGGTTGCCACAGTGCTAAAACCTCCTCCTCTTGTCAGAATGATCCATGCCGCCATTATGAATATAAACAAACCCCCTCCATCGTTCGTCTGCGTCAGCATTTGTGCACATCTTGGGATTCTGGGGGTCCATGGGAGATGTTAAGCAGATAGGAGTGAGCAGAGAGCTTTTTTTGGAGCAGGAGCTCCTTTGCATATTAGGCCGCCGCCCCCCCACCCACGGTGTAGCCAATCCTCCTGAAGCCTACAGCAGGCCCTGTACCAAGAGCCCTGTAAGCTCTTGGAGGATTGGCTACCTCGGGGGGTTTGGTCAGGGCTGGTGCTAGGTTTTTTGGTGCCCTAGGTGAGTTGCCCACTAGGGTCCCCCTCCCTGAAATTAAAAAAAAAGGGAATTTTAGGAGAAACTTGAAACTATTTACATTTTTAATTTAAAATTGTTTATTTTATTTTATTTTGAGATTGAGCAATAAAAACTGTGAGAATACCACTTGATCCTTTTAGCTGGAGGTGCCAGGGACAAGACCTTGCGCATGCGAGGAAGATGCTCTACCGCTGAGCTATGGCTATCACCCCAGGGCCTGTTAAAGCAGAGCAGGAAGGAGGAGTGGCAGCAGACAACTTCAGCAGGAGCCAATTTTTAGAAACTGTAATTGGCTCTTCTTCAGCTTTTAAGATTGGTTAATTCATCCCTGCCAGGGTTCAAGGAAGAAGAAGATATTGGATTTATATCCCGCCCTCCACTCCGAAGAGTCTCAGAGCAGCTCACAATCTCCTTTATCTTCCTCCCCCCACAACAGACACCCTGTGAGGTAGATGAAGATATTGGAGTTATATCCCGCCCTCCACTCCGAAGAGTCTCAGAGCGGCTCACAATCTCCTTTATCTTCCTCCCCCAGAACAGACACCCTGTGAGGTAGATGAAGATATTGGATTTATATCCCGCCCTCCACTCTGAAGAGTCTCAGAGCGGCTCACAATCTCCTTTCCCTTCCTCCCCCACAACAGACACCCTGTGAGGTAGATGAAGATACTGGATTTATATCCCGCCCTCCACTCCGAAGAGTCTCAGAGTGGCTCACAATCTCCTTTATCTACCTCCCCCACAACAGACACCCTGTGAGGTGGGTGGGGCTGGAGAGGGCTCTCACTGCAGCTGCCCTTTCAAGGACAACCTCTGCCAGAGCTATGGCTGACCCCAGGCCATTCCAGCAGGTGAAAGTGGAGGAGTGGGGAATCAAACCCAGTTATCCCAGATAAGAGTCCACACACTTAACTGCTACACCAAGCTGGAGCCATCCGCTTTCATGTTTCCCAGGTCTGTAACAGACCCAGAGAATGCAAAACCAGCTGGGCAGCATCTGCGCTCCATGGACGCTGCTTTCCATTGCGGAAGGCAGGCTGCAAGGAGCACACATGTTGCTTGTGGGGAGAGGAGGCGCCTAGCAACACACCCAGTCCAGGTGGCGCCCTAGGCAGCCACCTACTTGGCCTACTCCCACGCACCAGCCATGGGTGTGGCCTAATATACAAAGGTGTTCCTGCTACAAAAAAAAAGCCCTGAGAGTTCAAGGGTCACCAAGTCTTTCCCGTTCTCTTTCAAGGCACAGAACGATGTCGGAGACTGAAGGGGGTCTGCCGGCACACTCTCTGCCATCCGGTGGAAGTCTACGTCGGCCGATGCAACAATGGAATGGGGAACTGCTGCGTTGATGACGCGGAGGACCTCCGGAGACGCAAATACTAGAACCCCTCCTGCTCCCGGCAGTGAAGCGAGGATAAGCGGTCCCAGCGATGCTTGCAGTTTTGGACTTCAGGGCTCCAAGATGGGGGGAAATATTGATGCTTGTACATTGTTGCAATAAACGTTGAGACGTCCTTTCTGCAGAAGTTTCTTCCGCGGCTAGAGTTCTCGAAAGTGAAGAGCAGCCTCTCAACAACAGGAGACGGGCCCAGTATTCTCCAGATGCCAATTACCACGGCTTTTTATTTGTAGCAAAATCTCCTGTGCATATTAGGCCACGCCCTCTGATGCAGCCCATCCCTCAAGACCAGGGGGCTGTGCCCTAATAGGCAAAGGAGTTCCTGCTACAAAAAAGAAAAAGAAAGCCCTGCAAATTTCCCTGCTGATTGGGGCTCAAATAGATGCTAGACTATGGGGTCCCTAGTGCAGGGCCGGCCCTCCCGCTAGGCAAACTGGGTGGTTGCCTAGGGCGCCGGGAGGGTGGGGGTAGCAAATTGGGCTCGTCCCCCCTCGGTGCCCTAGGTAAGCACCTAGTTTGCCTGTCTCCCCTGCCGCTACCACCACCATCACTGCCGCTGCCCACCCCTCCATTCCCTTTGTCTCCCCCGGCTCCGCACCTACCCCCCCGCCGCAGCTCTGCGCCCCCCTGCTGCCCCCCAGCTGCGCCGCCTCCTCCCTCCTTTTGGAGTTCGGACCCTTCCCCCCCCCCGTGTCATTTTCAATGCCGGAACTGGCTCTAGCAGCGCATTCTGGCTCTTTAAAGCCCCCCCCTCCCTAGCCGAACACTCGAAATGCGGCTAAAACCAGCTGCTCACTGGCCCTCAGGAAGAGCGTGCTGAAAGGACGACCCTTCCTGGTATCCATCAATGTTTTGAGAAACTGGGCAGGGCCAGATGGGACTTCCGCCCAGCAAGGCTTCCAATTGGCTGCTGGAGATTTGACTGGCTACGTAGGTTCTTAAAAACATTGCTTGGGCAGCAGCTGCCACCTCAGCTCAAGGATCAACACTGTGTGGCCGAAGGGAAGCCACAGCAGCCATTTTGTGGTCCTTCTCCACTTCCTGCAGCAGCCAATTTGTGCAGGATTGCCAGTCTCCAGGCAAAGATCAGCTCCCCTGGAGAAAATGGCTGCTTGGAAGGGTGGGTCCTATAGTGTTGTACCCTGCTGAAACTCCTCCCCTCTCCAACCCACTCCCTCCCTCTCCACCCCCAAAGTTTCCAGGTATTTTCCAACCCAGACCTGGCAACCCTAATTTTGTGGCCCACTCTGCCTCTTGTGGCAGCCATTTTGTGGCCCACTCCACCTCCTGTGGCAGCCATTTTGTAGCCCACTTCACCTTTGGCAGCCATTTTGTGGCCTGTTCCACCTCCTATAGCAGCTATTTTGTGGTCCACTCTACCTCCTATAGCAGCCATTTTGTGGCCCACTCCACCTCCTCTGGCAGCCATTTTGTGGCCTGTTCCACCTCCTATAGCAGCTATTTTGTGGTCCGCTCCACCTCCTATAGCAACCATTTTGTGGCCCAATCCACTTCCTGCTGCAGGCATTTTGTGGACCACTCCACCTCCTGCTACAGCCATTTTGTGGCCCACTTCACCTCCTATAGCAGCCATTTTGTGGCCTGCACCAGCTCCTGTGCCACTCAGCATGCTGTGTCAGAATTCCAAGGGTCCTCTCAGCTCAAAAAAGGTTTTTTGGGGGGGGAACCACTGTCGTACCAATACCACTTCTTTTTCTTCTGCTTCTATTTTTCAATGGGCCAAAATCATCCTGAGATGGGCAGAAACGATTCAGACTCATGCTGATCTGGGCAAAGCTAGCTGGAAATAGGCTCAGTAAGGCTGGGGGCTTTAGCCCTTGGAGGAAGACGAAACGGCTCCCAGGGAAGGCTGCCCTGAATTCTATTCTGTCTGTTGATGGAGACACAACCTGTGTAAAGGCAGGAACTCGGAAAGGGCTTCCACTTGGGGTAGCCAGCCCTGCGGATAAGGTAGGTTTCCCCGTCAGCCTTCATTGCCTCCTGATGGCACCTGGGTTTTGGCCACTGTGTGACGCAGAATGTTGGACTGGATGGGCCATTGGCCTGATCCAACATGGCTTCTCTTATGTTCTCATGGCCCCACTGATGGACCTCCTGATGGCCCCTGGATTTTTTTGGCCACTGTATGACACAGTGTGTTGGACTGGATGGGCCATTGGCCTGATCCAACATGGCTTCTCTTATGTTCTCATGGCCCCACTGATGGACCTCCTGATGGCACCTGGCTTTTTTTGGCCACTGTGTGACAGTGTTTTGGACTGGATGGGCCATTGGCCTGATCCAACAAGGCTTCTCTTGTATGCTCATAGCCCCAATGATGGACCTCCTGATGGCACCTGGGTTTTGGCCACTATGTGACACATGTTGGACTGGATGGGCCATTGGCCTGATCCAACAAGGCTTCTCTGATGTTCTTATGTGACACAGAGTGTTGGACTGGATGGGTCATTAGCCTGATCCAACATGGCTTCTCTTATGTTTTTATGATCAGTTAAAATTCTGGGAAATTGCCAGGCCCCACCTGGAGGTTGGGAACCCCAAAACCAATGCACATGGTTGGATAGATCCTAAACCAGGGCTGGCCAAACTTGCTTAATGCAAGAGCCACACAGAATAAATGTCAGATGTTTGAGAGCCACAAGACATGAACGTCAAATGTTTGAGGGAAGGAAGGAAGGAAGGAAGGAAGGAAGGAAGGAAGGAAGGAAGGAAGGAAGGAAGGAAGGAAGGAAGGAAGGAAGGAAGGAAGGAAGGAAGGAAGGAAGGAAGGGAAATGGATTGGGGAGAGAGAGGTGGAAAGAAACAACTTTAACTTTAAATGTGTTCTTCAAGCTGCTGACTGACTCGGCTTGGAGAAGTGATTTAAAGAGACAAATGCCCTCTCCAAGCCAGCCGATGGGGTGGTGGGGGGCTTCAAGAGCCACACACTAGGTGTGAAAGAGCCACGTGTGGCTCCCAAGCTGCGGTTTGCCCACCCCTGCTCTAAACTATTGTAGGACAGCAGCAGTCTTTTCGCTCTGAAATTGGCTGGCCCAATCCTGTCAGATTTCAGAAGCTAAGTATGGTCGGCTTTGGTTACTACTTGGATGGAAGACCACCAAAGAAGTCCAGGGTTGATGCAGAGAGGCAGCCAATGGCAAACCACCTCCATTCAGTCTCTTACTTTGGAAATCCTACAAGGTTGGCTGTGACTAGATGGCACTTTTGACAGAAGAAGAAGAAGAAATTGGATTTATATCCAGCCCTTCACTCTGAATCTCAGAGTGGCTCACAATCTCTTTTATCTTCCTCCCCACCACACACAACAGAAACCCTGTGAGGTAAGTGGGGCTGAGAGAGCTTTCCCAGAAGCTGAGACTTCCGGGATTTGGAGAATGCTGAGCTGACCTGCCTCTCTAAGGGGGGCAGACTGGAGCTTCTGTTCGGGGTAGTAAAGGGCAAATTTTTGCCTTCTGCCTACTTTTCTCAGTGAGAGATTAGTCCAAGATATGCACAGGAAACTTTGAGGTGATTTACCTTGGCTAAAAGGGAGTCCCGGGGGGGGGGGGGCTCCTTTGAGGGATCCCCGGAGAAGAGTTGCATATTCACCATCTGCAGAAGCTTACAGAGTCATTTATTTGACATAAGCTTGACAAGATCCTAATCTCCTTTGAGACTGATGCTGTACGAGACCAGTGTTGATTTGGATAACCTTAGAAAAAGGTACTGATTGCTATCTACCATTCCGGGACTATTTTAAAGCAAACAAAATAATATTAGAAGGTGGGAAAGAGAGAGAGCTTTCCCAGAAGCTGCCCTTTCAAGGACAACCTCTACGAGAGCTATGGCTGACCCAGGGCCATTCCAGCAGGTGCAAGTGGAGGAGTGGGGAATCAGACCTGGTTCTCCCAGAGAAAAGCCTGCACACTACTAGCTACACCAAACTGGCTCCATGACAATTTCAGATGGGTGGCCATGTTAATTCACAGCAGCAAAATATCAGGATCCAAGGGTGCTTTGGAGAGAAATGGAGCTTATTCCAATATAAATTTTTTGTGAACCAAGTGTCCAATGAAGAGGACTCACAAAACGCTTCCGCCGGAACACATTTTGCTCTAACGTGCCCCTAAGCTCCTGGTTCGTTTGACAGGAAAACCCAGTTGCAAACGCTTGCTAAGACGGAGCTAGTGTTGTTGCCAACCTCCAGGTGGGGCAACCACAAACTAAACAACGCTGTATCTTACTTACATCGGCGTGTTATAATTGGTATTCGCACGCTCATGCACTCAACAATACAAAGTTACATTTCCAGAGCCATAATTCATGTCTAGAATGCAAAAAAAAAAAAAAAGTCAGCTTGGAAAAGGCATTTGTCCCAAAAAGAATTTTTTCAAGCCAAGCCAGCCAGACTTGGAGAATGCATTTTTAAGTTAAAGTTGCTTGCTTTCCACCTCTCCCGTCCTCCCCCCACCCACCTATTTGCTTTCCTTCCTTCCTTCCTTCCTTCCTTCCTTCCTTCCTTCCTTCCTTCCTTCCTTCCTTCCTTCCTTCCTTCCTTCCTTCCTTCCTTCCTTCCTTCCTTCCTGTCTTGCAGTTCTCAAGCATCTGACGTTCATCTCTTGTGCCTCTCAAACATCTGACATTTATTTTGTGTGGCTCTTACTTTAAGCAAGTTCGGCCACCTCTAGTCAATTTCCAAAACTCTGGTCAATTCCCAGTAATGTTTCTCTGAGCTCTTAGCTTTAGATAGGTGATAAACTCTGGTCAATTTCCTGTACCTCTTGAGCTCTTGGTTTTAGATAAGTGATGACAGGTTTCCCAAGTTTAAACTGGACCTGAGTGGGCTCATGCCTCTGTGAAATTGTACTTTGAGCGGCAGTTCCAAATTGAATGACGGGTGTTTTGAAGAAGCACTACTCAGAGCAGAGGTGGCCAAACTGTGGCTCAGGAGCCACGTGTGGCTCTCAATTACAGTCGCTTTCTTTCCACCTCCCCCATCTATTTCATAGAATCATAGAGTTGGAAGGGACCTCCAGAGTTATCTAGTCCAATGCAGGAAACTCACTAACACCTCCCCCTAAATCCACAGGATCTTCATTACTATCAGATGGCTATCTAGCCTCTGTTGAGAAACCTCCAAGGAAGGAGAGCCCACCCCCTCCTGAGTTGGAAGGGACCTCCAGAGTTATCTAGTCCAACCCCCTGCAGAATGCAGGAAACTCACTAACAGCTCCCCCTAAATTCACAGGATCTTCATTTGTCTGTCTGTCTCTGTCTGTCTGCCTTCCTTCCTTCCGGCTCTCATACAACTGATGTTCATGTCTTGTGGCTCTCAGACGTGTATTCTATGTGGCTCTTACATTAAGCAGAGGAACATTATCGGAAATTGACCAGAGTTTTGGAAACCTACTAGAGATTTCTACATGGACCTTTTTTCTTTCTTTTCTTTCTTTGCATTGTAGACATGAATTATGGCTCTGGAAATGTAACTTTGTACGGTGAGTGCCCGTCACTGTGAACAGCAATTATAACACGCTGATTTGAGTAAGATACAGCGCTGTTAATTTTCTGGGTTGCTCGTTTCGTGTTTTGCCAAACCTCCGGGTGAGGCCTGGAGACCTCCCGCTTTCCCAAATGATATTTAGCTGTCAGAGATCAGCTCCCCTGGAGAAAACTTGGAGAAAACTGCTTGGAAGGGTGGACTCTATGGCATTGGACCTTGCTGGGGCCCCTCCCTTCCCCAAGCCCCGCCCTCTCCTGACTCCACCCTCAAAGTCTCCAGTTCTTAGGGTTGCCAGCCTCCAGGTGGGGCCTGGAGATCTCCTGCTGGCAGAGATCAACTCACCTGGCATAAATGGCTGCTTGGAAGGGTGGTCTTTATGGCATTGGACCTTACTGAGACCCTTCCCCTCCCCCCAAAAAAACCATTTCCCGGATCTACGCCAAAAGAAAGCTATTCTCCAACCCCCACCTGGCGACTCTAGGCTCGGCCTGCCCTCTGGCCCAGCCCCCTCCTCTTCTCCCGACAGCTCCAGCGGCAGAGATGGGCCCGAGAGGGGAGAAGGCAGCGCTCCCGTTGCCCCTTTAAGAGGCGGAGCGAGCGGGGGGAGGAGGCGACCCGGAGACCACCCGTCGGGCATCTCTGCCTGCCCGGTCTGGTCCGAGCAAGACTGTAGGATGCGCAGAAGCGGCGCCTTCGCGGGGCTTTCGCTCCTGCTGTTGGCCGCGGAGCAAGCGGCGCGTGAGTTGGGGCCCCGAGCCGGGCGGCGGCGGCGAAGATCCCGCCCCGAGGAGGCGTGCACCCCGCCGCCCTGGGTTTAATTGCTGCTGGCTCTCCTTGCCACACGATCCGGCGTCGGGATAATGAGCCCCGGCGGGAACTGCTGTGCTTTGCAGCCCGCGCCTCCTCTTCCTTCCTTGCAGATTGGAGAGCCAGTTTGGTGTAGTAGCGGACTCTTATCTGGGAGAACCGGGTTTGATTCCCCACTCCTCCCCTTGCAGCTGCTGGGATGGCCTTGGGTCAGCCATAGCTCTGGCAGAGGTTGGTCCTTGAAAGAGCAGCTGCTGTGAGAGCCCTCTCAGCCCCACCCACCTCACAGGGTGTCTGTTGTGGGGGAGGAAGGGAAAGGAGATTGTGAGCCGCTCTGAGACTCAGATTCGGAGTGGAGGCAATATCTTCTTCTTCCCCCGCGCTCCCGCCAATTGCATCGGGCGCGCTTTCTTTGCAACCGGCTCCAACCCGATGGGCCCCCGCCCGCTCCCCCTCCCCCAAAGAAAGGCCCCTTGGAAAGGCGTCTTAAAGCCCCACCGGCTCCACGGTTGTGAGAATGCAAGCCTTAGGATGCCAAATCGAGTTTGGGGGTCCCCGGAATGACAACTCCCCTCTCCAGACTCGGAGATCAGAAGGGTGCTCGGAGGGTGGATTGGGCGGCACTCTAGCCCACCGGGTAGGGCCCTTCCTTGTTCTCTCCAGGATCCATCACAGAA
Source organism: Heteronotia binoei (assembly GCF_032191835.1). Taxonomy (NCBI): domain Eukaryota; kingdom Metazoa; phylum Chordata; class Lepidosauria; order Squamata; family Gekkonidae; genus Heteronotia; species Heteronotia binoei. Next base: position 3,822,181 of record NC_083223.1, read on the forward strand.
TCTCCAGGAGTTTCCTAACCTGGAGCTGGCAACCGCGAGGCAGCCCGATGCTTCCCGCTTTAGCCGCCTTCTTTTTTTTGAAATGTTTAACTCCCAGGGTGCCGCGCCGCTCCGAAAGGCGCCAGCTTCCCGTTTCCGCAGCGTCTGCACGTCCAGATAACTGCCGGCCCCTTCCTGCAGCCTGCCAATGGGCAAAGAGCGCCCAGCCCTCTTTCGGCTGGGGAGGGGAGGAAACCTTTGCAGAAATGTTTTAAAAGCAGAGGAGTTTATGGTTGCCAATGGGGGGGGGGGGCAGGAGATCCCCCGGTTTGGATGCCCTCCCCCCCCTCCAGCGTCATCAGAAAGGGGGGGAGCGAAATATCTGCTGGGCACTCTATTATTCTCTATGGAGACAAATTCCCATAGGGTATAATGGAGAATCGATTTGTGGGTATCTGGGGCTCCGGGGGAGCTGTTTTTTGAGACAGGGGTACCGAATTTTCAGCATAGCATCCAGTGCTTCTCCCCAAGATACCCTCCAAGTTTCAAAGAGATTGGACCAGGGAGGCCAATTCTATGAGCCCCAAAAGAAGGTGCCCCATCCATTATTTCTAATGGAGGGAAAGCATTTAAAAGATATGCTGTTCCTATAAAGGTGATGGCCAGAACTCCCTTTGGAGTTCAATTGTGCTTGTCACACCCTTGCTCCTGGCTCCACTCCCAAAGTCTCCAGATATTTATTGAATTGAACTTGGCAACCCAAGCCAAAGTTTAACAGTGACATATATATGAACATATGAAGCTGCCTTATACTGAGTCAGACCCAGGGTCCATCAAAGTCAGTATTGTCTACTCAAACTGGCAGTGGCTCTCCAGGGTCTCAAGCTGAGGTTTTTCACACCTATTTGCCTGGACCCTTTTTTGGAGATGCCGGGGATTGAACCTGGGACCTTCTGCTTCCCAAGCAGAGGCTCTATCACTGAGCCACCATCCCTCCCTTGACCAGTAGTGGATCTCCAGGGTCTCAAGCTGAGGTTTTTCACGCCTACTTGCTTGGACCCTTTTTAGTTGGAGATGCCAGGGATTGAACCTGGGACCTTCTGCTTACCAAGCAGTTGCTCTACCACTGAGCCACCATCCCTCCCCTTATGACTTCCATAAAGGGTTGCCGGTTCTGGGTTGGGAACTGCAAATGCATGGAGATTTGGGGTGGGGAACTTCTGCTGGGTATAAAACCAGGGCAGCCAAACTTGCTTCATGTTAAGAGCCACAGAGAATAAAGGTCAGACTTTTATTTTTTTTAACAACTCCAATTTTATTATTTTCTATAAACCAGGTAGCAAGAGCCCCGTGGCGCAGAGTGGTAAAGCTGCAGTACTGCAGTCCAAGCTCTCTGCTCACAACCTGAGTTCGATCCCGGCAGAAGCTGGGTTCAGGTAGCTGGCTCGAGGTTGACTCAGCCTTCCCTCCTTCTGAGGTCGGTAAAAGGAGTGCCCAGCTTGCTGTGGGGAAAGTGTAGACGACTGGGGAAGGCAGTGGCAAACCACCCCCTTAAAAGTCTGCCATGAAAACATTGTGAAAAGCAACGTCACCCCAGAGTCGGAAACGACTGGTGCTTGCACAGGGGACTACCTTTACCTTTATAAACCAGGTTTAACATATACAGAAGACATTGGAAGACTAAAAACAAACTAAGGAAGAAAAAAATTAAAGACTCATAAATATAACAAAGCAAAATGCAATAGTACAAGCGTATCATATCATCTACAGAGGATTACCAAGGCATATGAATACAATACAAATTTAAGGCATTTAGCTGGAACTGAGGAAGTGACAGAAGATGTTTCATTGAGATATGAAAGAAAATCAAACCATTTCCCCACAAAAGTATTGGACATTAGGGGGTTCTCGGAATGCAAGAGATGTGAAGAGAGCAGCCGTTTGAGAGCTACAAGTCATGAACAGAAGGAAGTAGGGAAAAGAAAGAAAGATGAGGTGAAGGGAGAGGTGGAAAGGAAGCAACTTTAAATGCATTCAAGTTGTTGGCTTGGAAAAGTGCGTTAAAGAGAGAAATGACTTCTCCAAGCTGGCTGATGGGGCTCTGGGGGCTTCAAGGGCCACACAAGAAAAACTTAGAAAAGGCATTTCTAATCTCTTTAAATCACTTCTCCAAGAATGCATTTAAAGTTAACGTTGCTTTCTTTCCACCTCTCTCTTCCCCATATATTTGCCTGCTTTCCTTTCCTCCTTCCCTCCTTCCTGCTCTCATATGTTTATTCTGTGTGGTTAAACAAGTTTGGCCACCCCTGATTTGACAGGTTTCATTGTTTTTGAATGGTTACTAACAGGCCTCGAATTCAGCAGGAGCTCACGGGAGCACAGCTCCTGAACCTTTCTGAGGGCTCCCCCTCTTCCTCCCCACCTGCCTTGTCCATTGAATAGGAGGTGCAGCTGCATAACAATCCCTGGATTAGGAGAGCGGGCAGCCAGCCAGCCACCAGGAGCTTTGCCACACCCCCAGCAGCCCTCATTCACCCCTGGAGAAACCCACGCCACCCTTTCTTCACTTCTTGTGTGATTTTGCATGGCTTGCTGGTCTTTTGACTGATGGTGGGTGGCCTAGGAGAGCCCTAGGCGAGTGAGGCCTGCTTGGGCTGGCTGGATCTCTAGACAGCCCAAGCAGGTCTCACTCGCCCTGGGCTCTCCTATCTTGCGTCAGGTTGCTTTTGGCTGGTGGGGGGAGGCGGCATATGCTAATGAGTTATGCTAATGAGCTCCGCCACCTATTTTCCTACAAAAAAATGACCCCTGGTTACTTCGTTTAACAAAACGTACATGCCCGCTTCCTGTTGTCAATCTTGCCGAAATTGGGGCGCGTGGGGGGCAGATAATCATCTTGAGATCGGAGAAGATAGATGACCAGGATATGGGAGCGAGGGCGCTTGCATAACTGGCTTTTCCATATTGTGTCCCTTCCCGCCCTGCCCCCCAGGTTTCTGCGCCACCCTCCATTACTTTCGCGCTGGCCATCTTCTGTGGGGCTGGGTGAGCCTGGCCCTCCTTCTGCCCGGCTATGTGGCCCAAGGCCTCAGCTTCGTCTGGTTCCAGGCGGACGGTCACCGATCCAGCGGGTCTCTGGCACTGATCCATCTCCTGCAGCTTGGCGTCTGGAAAAGGTAAAAGCAGGCCTCCTCTTTGGGGGCAGGAGCTCACAGGAGCGGAGCTCTGGAACTTCTACATTTTATTGTGCTCTTTCTTTCTTACTCCACCCCCCAATACTTGCTTCTGGGCTCCAAATCCCCTGTGAGAATTTTGCTGAACTCTAAGATCTAGGAAATGATAGGAAAAGTACTCTCCGTGTTACAAAACAATATCAAAATAGAATGGCAATACTTTCCATTACAACTGTATGTTGCAATGCAACGCAAATTCCAGTGACAAAATACCATCCGAAGCACACTTCACCACTGTCCATAAGATGATATCAAGTTCATTAAGTACAATACAGTCCAACGATGATGCAAAACCGGTCCATTCTCGTTTCGGATCCTTATGATCCTTCCTCTGGGACCGTCTTGTTTTTGAGTGTAGTAGTCCGATAGTGCCTTATTTCCTTACTATTCACTGTTTTCCAGGCTTTCTCTGGTCCATTTCTTTATCAGAACACTACTGTTCTTTTTCCATCTGTCATGACTCAGGGGGGGTCTTACCAATTGCTGCCACCACTCTGGGTTAAGAGTCTGCCTTGAGAAGGCCCAGAGTACCCTCCCAAGCCCTTCCAGGTCTCCCTTAGCTTAGGCCAAATAATGGACGTGAGGACCAGGCAGAGTAAACAACAAAAAGGTTTATTTCAGTGCAATATAAATTAACCAGGTGCATAAAACAGTAAAAGGGTGAAGGGAAAATAAACAAATGCCCTAACGCATCTATCTCTACTGTCCCTACTGTAAACCAACACTTAGCCCCTTGGGTAAGGGTCTCTTCCCCTGCTTCAAGCTCTCCAGGCTACAGCCAGCCTCCAGCTAAGCCTTCCAGGGAAAGTACACCCACTTCCTGGGCTTGGCCTTTATATATTCTCTTCCCAGACCCCACCCCTCTCTGGGCCTGTTTCCCTCCAAAACCCTCACTACCCAATCAGAGGGATAAGGGATCCTGGGAGATGTAGGCTTTTCCCAGTAACTCCTAAGCAGGCTCCCCTGGGGGCTGCAGGCCTCGCTAGGCCCAGGATCATGACACCATCTCTCAGCACCTCATTGCGTTCCTGAGAGATGGGAGAAGAACAGTAGCGTTCTGATAAAGAAACGGATCAGAGAAAGTCTGGAAAGCCATGAATAGTAAGGAAATAAGGCACCATCGGACTACTGCACTCAAAATCAATAAGACGGTCCCAGAGGAAGGATCATAAGGATCCGAAACGAGAACGGACCTGTTTTGCATCATCGTTGGGACTGTATTGTACTTAATGAACTTGATATCATCTTGTGGACAGTAGTGAAGTTGTGTGCTTTGGATGGTTTTTTGTCACTGGAATTTGCACTGCATTGAAATATACTGCTGCAATGAAAAGTATTGTCGTTATGTTTTGATATTGTTTTGTAACGCGGAGAGAACTTTTCCTATCATTTCCTGGTCGTTAAACGTCCACGGTCCCGGCATTGTTTGACGAGCTCTAAGATCCGACAAACTTCTTAATATTTTTCCCCATGAAAAAAAGGGAAAATAACCAAAACATATCAAGCAGACAGATGGAAATTTTCCTTATGCTGCTGTGGCTACATAGGAGAAAGTCATTGGTCGTTTTCGCACTCACCTCCAGCCGGCGCGACCCCCCTCTTCACCGCGCAGAATCTGCGCGGATTTCGCACTAAATACCGCGGAGCAGCCTTTTGTGCCGGAAACTCCCGTCGCAAAAGCCGCTCAAACGTAAATCGCCAAAAAGCAGTTTGGCGTTTGCGCGGCTTTTGCGACGGGAGTTTCCGGCGCAAAAGGCTGCTCCGCAGCATTTAGTGCGAAATCCGCGCAGATCCTGCACGGTGAAGAGGGGGGTCACGCCGGCTGGAGGTGAGTGCGAAAACGACCATTGAAAAAGTATGATGGGAGTAAGGTTTTATTAGGACAATTCTCATTCAAGAAGCATTTGAAGGTAGATGCTGAGCTGATATAATTGAGTACACCTTCCGATGATGTCAGGGGTATATGTGTGTGTGGCATACGCAAATGAGTTGTGCTAATGAGCTCTGGCACCTCTTTTTCTATGAAATGACCCCTGGGTAAAAGAAACTTGTCCGGTGTGGTTCGACTGGAGACCTGGGTTCGAGTCCCTGCTGGTGCCACAGAAGCTTTCTGCTGGGTGACCTTGCGCTGGTCCCATTCTCTCCACCTGACCTACCTCACGGAATTGGTGAGAGGATAAAATGAAGAAGTCATAATACTGATACATAATACTGGATCAGAAGCCACATGTGGCTCTTTCACACATATTGTGTGGCTCTCAAAGCCCCCACCACCCCATTGGCTGGCTTGGAAAAATGCATTTAAACTTAAAGTTGCTTTCTTTCCATCTCTCCCTCCCCTCCATCTATTTTCCTTCCTTCCTTCCTTCCTTCCTTCCTTCCTTCCTTCCTTCCTTCCTTCCTTCCTTCCTTCCTTCCTTCCTTCCCTCCCTCTCTCCCTCTCTCCCTCCCTCCCTCCCTCCCTCCCTCCCTCCCTCCCTTCCTTCCTTCCTTCCTTCCTTCCTTCCTTCCTTCCTTCCTTCCTTCCTTCCTTCCTTCCTTCCTTCCTTCCTTCCTTCCTTCCTTCCTTCCTTCTTCTCTCAAACATCTAATGTTTATTCTGTGTGGCTCTTACATTAAGCAAGTTTGACCACTCCTGTACAGGCTGACGATCGTCTTAAGCAGGTCTTTTTAAAAAGAGATTTGGGTCAAACGTTAGGACCTTGACCCCCCACATGCAAAATCTGCTGACCTCATCCTAGTGGATTGCCAAGTGCATTTCACCCTACGGCGGCGCTGACATAACAGCCCGTTGATGCCAAACACAAAGTTATGTTTTGTGAGGGTGATGCCAGAGCGGCAGATAGTACACCCTGTCATTATGCAGCTTTGCCTGGTACACAGTGCATACCTAAGCAACGTTATTGATTTCAGTGGGCTGCGTGGGACAGGTCTGTTAGCTGTGGTCAGACCTCAGACTCAGCAGGAGCTCACAGAAGCACAGCTCCTGAACCTTTCCGATGGTTCCCCCTCCTCCTCCCCACCTACCTTGTCCATTGAATAGTAGGTGCAGCTGCATAACAATCCCCGGATTAGGAGAGCGGGCAGCCAGCCAGCCATTGGGGCTTTGCCACGCCCCCAGCAGCCCTCATTAACCCTGGAGAAGACCACGACACCCTTTCTTCACTTCTGATGTGATTTTGCGTGGCTTGCTGGTCTTTTGACTGGGGGTGGGTGGCCTAGGAGAGCCCCAGGCGAGTGAGGCCTGCTTGGGCTGGCTGGATCTCTAGCCAGCCCAAGCAGGTCTCGCTCGTCCTGGGCTCTCCTATCTTGCATCAGGTTGCTTTTGGCTGGGGGGAGCATATGTTAATGAGTTATGCTAATGTGCTCCACCACCTGTTTTCCTACAAAATAACCCCTGGCTGTGTTTCAGGATCGAGCCCCTGCGTCAGTGTTGCGTCCACCTGAAAGGTGAGACCTGAGCCACGCTGACTCACCTGTTTATTTCATTAGCATTTTAAGTCGTTGGTCTGCTGGAAGGGTAAAATGTGTGAAACAAATTACACAGCAGAGCATACAAAGTGGGTTTTTTTGTTATCTGAATCGGCTGGCACTGTGGGTGGGTGTTTGCCCTGATAAGGTTTGGGCAGGATGCCTTTGAAAACATGTAATCATCGTGATAAGGGTGACACTAACCGGGTGTGTGGGTTTCCAATCTCTTTGGTACTTGGCTTTACAGCAGCGCTGTGGCATCTTGCAAGTGTCCTGGCTTATAATTATCAAGTACAGTTCTACATGTTCAAAATATGTGGTTGACCTCTCCTCCTCAGGAGTGGATCTACCAGGACTCATCTTGGGCAGGAGCTCACAGGAGCAGAGCGTCAGCGACTGTTTGCAAGTGGATTTTGCCATTTCACGCAGCTGCAATGCAGATTGAAAGTGTGTTATTTATAAAACCACTGCTGGAAATTCTAGGGGCTGCAATGAAGCTTCTAGTCACTATGGCTACCAGGCGCCTGGGATTTGTCGACCCCTGTAGACAATTTTCTCCTAGGCTTGCCAATCCCCAGGTCCCAGCAGGGTTCTTCCGCTTTCCCAGGCTCCTTCCCGCCCCCAGTCAGCTGGCCGGCAGGGGGAAGCCCCGCCTCCAGAGGACCGTGTGCCTTTGGGGGCTTCAGTCTCCGATTGAAAGGCTTCCTCTTGGGATGGTGTGTCTGTGTTACTTTGAAGAAGTCGGCAGCAACTCATGAGTAGAGAGGCAAATCCCTCGCTTCAGAGTCGCCGGAAACGGGGGGGTGGGAATGTCTGCTGGGCACTTCATTATTCCCTATGTGGAGATCGATTCTCATAGGGTATAATGGGGAATTGATCTGGAGGTTTTGGGAGCTCTGGGGGAGCTGTTTTTTGAGGAAGAGGCTCCAAATTTTCAGTGTAGTATCTAGTGCCTCTCCCCAAAATACCCCCCAAGTTTCAAAACAATTGGACCAGGGGGTCCAATTCTATGAGCCCCCCAAAAAGGTGCCCCTATCCTTCATTATTTCCTATGGAAGGAAGACATTTAAAAAGGTGTGCTGTCCCTTTAAATGTGATGGCCAGAACTCCCTTGGAGTTCAATTATGCTTGTCACACCCTTGTCCCTGGCTCCGCCCCCAATGTCTCCTGGCTCCACCCCCAAAATTTCCTGGCTCCACCCCCAAAGTCCCCAGATATTTCTTGAATTGGACTTGGCAACCCTATTTTCCTCTGAGGAACTCAGGGTGGAGTGCATGTTTTCTCCCCATTTTATTCTCACAACAACCCTGTTAAGGTTAGGCTGAGGGATAACTGGCCCAAAGTTACCCAGCAAGTTTCTTGGCAAAGTGGGTGTCTGAAAGTGAGTCTCACATCCTAGTCAACAACTACACCCAGGGTTTTTTTTTTCTCCCCTGATGGAATGTGGTGGAATGGAGTTCTGGAACATCTCTGTGGAAACAAAATTCTCAAAAAAACGTTTAGCATTTCACAAGGGGCAGGAGCTCACAGGAGCGGAACTCCAGAACCTCTAAATTTTATTGTGCTCTTTCTTTCTTATCCCACCCCCCCCCCCCGGCCAAAAAAATAAAATACTTGCTTCTGGGCTCTATTGTTCAAACCCCCTTTGAGAATTTTGCTGAACTCTTAAGATCTGGCAAACTTTCTAACATTTCCCCCCACAACAAATGGGAAAATAACCAAAATATATAAAGCAGACAGACGGAAATCTTCATCAGGCCTCTGTGGCCAGATAGGAGAAAGCGATTTAAAGTGGGAATACGGTTTTATTACGACAGTTATAATTCAAGAAGCATTTTAAGATAGATGCTGAGCCAATATAATTCAGTACACCTTCCGGTGACGTCAGGGGGTGGCCTATGCAATGAGTCATGCAGATGAGCTATGCTAATGTATCCCAGCACCTCTTTTTCTACGAAATGACCCCTGAGGGCACCCATGTGTTTCTCTTTCATTTCCCTCTTGAGAGTTCCGGCACCTCTTTTTCCAGAAAAAACCCTGACTGCGCCACGCAGGTTTTCTCATCCAACCTCCCTCAGGGGGAGAGGGTTACAAAAATATCTTCTACTGATTATACATGGAAGGGAAAACGGCAGCCGGCCAGAGCTGGATTAACAATTAGGCCAAATAGGCACTGGCCTGTGGGCCCCCACACCTTTAGGGGGCCCAAGCCGGTTTCCCCCCCTGGTTTTCCCTCTGCTTCTAGCCCTCCCAGCCTCCACGCGCAGCCAGCGACTGAGCCACTCTTTGCCCAGCTTGCCTGGTGCGGCTGCTGCTGGCGTTGTTGCCAGGTTTGCCTCTCTCAGCCTCTCCCCTGCAGCCTAGTAAACGGGGCATTTATGAAGGTGCCTGCAGGCTGCAGGGGGGGCCACGGGTGGCGGGGTGGGTGCTCAGACTCTGAGATAATTTGCGAGGGGCTTAGGGCTGCCAAGCCCCTGGTTTGGGCTGGGGTTCTTTTGCCCAGGAGGTTCCCAACCCGCCAGCCCACATTGGGCCGGCAGGGAGAACCTCTCCCTACATCACCTGGAAGTGACATCATTGTGGCAGCAACATTGCGCAGCAGCTATTCTAGGCGTTTCCAGGAAAACTCTATGGTTTTTCCCGGACACTCTAGCCATTTTGGAGGGAAAACTCCAGGACAGTAGGTACCATAGAGTTTTTCCCTCTCAAATGGCTAGAGCAGCGGTGGCCAACGGTAACTCGCTAGATGTTTTTTTTTGCCTGCAACTCCCATCAGCCCCAGCCAGGCTGATGGCTGGGGCTGATGGGAGTTGTAGGCAAAAAAACATCTGGAGAGCTACCGTTGGCCATCTCTGGGCTAGAGCACCCAGGAGAACTGTAGAGTTTCCTGGAAATGCATAGAGCAGCCACGTGCAACGTCGCCGCGTGATGACGTCACTTCTGCGTGACATCATTGCATTGTGCGTGCACGAAAGTCCCCCGCTCCAGAAAGCAGGGGACTTGGCAACCCTAGAGGAGCCCCCCAAGATTTCAGCCGCCTATTTCACCCCTCCACAGGATTTAATCTGGCACTGCAGAGGGCAAGGACCCTGCCTGTCATTCTGCTTTTGTCGATGGTTTATTTTTAAAACCTCTTGTCAGGTACTGGGATGCCCTGCGGTCACCTCTGAAGGCCGGTGGAGCTCCTGGGATGAGGGCCCTCATGATGCAGCAGGGAGAACTCGTCGTCCTGCGGCTGCTGGAAGCTTTCTTGCAAACCCTGCCCAGCCTCCTCCTGCAAGCTTACACGTGTGTTGTGATAGAAGCCCAAGGCATCGTGTCAGGTGAGTGCTTCCTCTTACAACTGTGGCCGTGCACACTTCAGCAGTCTACGTTCAGACTTATTCGTGCTCTGGAGCAAATTGAAGTCATCACCACTTATACCATACCCTTTTCTCCTGAGCTTATTTTTCTGAATTTATGGAATGGACTGAACATACCAAAAATTTAAAAAGGTAAAGGTAGTCCCCTGTGCAAGCACCAGTCATTTCTGACTCTGGGGTGACATCGCATCGTGACGTTTTCATGGCAGACTTTTTACGGGGTGGTTTGCCATTGCCTTCCCCAGTCATCTACGCTTTCCCCCCGGCAAGCTGGGGACTCATTTGACTGACCTCGGAAGGATGGAAGGCTGAGTCAACCTCGAGCCAGCTACCTGAACCCAGCTTCTGCTGATATCGAACTCAGGTCATGACCAGAGCTTTGGACTGCAGTACTGCAGCTTTACCACTCTGCGCCACAGGGCTCTTCCTTACCAAAAATTAGGCAGGAGTTAATTGTTACCTTAAGAGCCCCGTGGCGCAGAGTGGTAAAGCTGCAGTACTGCAGTCCTAAATTCTGCTCACGACCTGAGTTCGATCCCGACAGGAGCTGGGTTCAGGTAGCTGGCTCGAGGTTGACTCAGCCTTCCATCCTTCCGAGGTCAGTGAAAGGAGTACCCGGCTTGCTGGGGGGAAGTGTAGATGACTGGGGAAGGCAATGGCACCCTGTAAAAAGTCTGTCATGAAAACATTGTGAAAGCAACGCCACTCCAGAGTCGGAAACGACTGGTGCTTGCACAGGGGACTACCTTTACCTTTTTTTAAATTGTAGCTTATTGTTGTCTGCAAAATCTTCTATCGCAACCTATTGCAAAGCATCACAAACTCCTACTAGGACAAATTGGTTGAAACATGTATGGGACCGCTTTCTTTTGGAACAAATTAGTGACAAGCTATTGCAGTTCAAAATCCTTCCTAAAACCGCTCACTTTACTGAAAAATGGTTACCTTTCATTAACTACATTTTGTCGCAAGATAGCTCTTTATGTGATCCGCCGCACTTTATAATGCTTTACTCATAACACCTTATATTCTGTTAACATCGAACTTCTTACTCATAATCTCATGCTGTGCAGCTGTGATTGAGCCATGACACAGGTTGATTTCATTTATTTCATTTATTCGTTTAGTTACTTATACTTACCATTATTATTCATTTATTTTCTGCACCCACTTTGCTTTGTTTGCACTCTTTTCGTTCCCACGGGTACCATTCATCTCTGCATTCGCTAGATTTTTCTAAGTTCATTGCTTTGTGGATTCCTCAAGGCATTTAGGGACATAACGTCTATTATTGCTGTAAACTATGAATTTGCCATGTTGTTTTTCTCTTCCGCTCTCTGTATAAATCTGAAGCTTTTTGTTTGAATTTTATTGCTGTACGTTTCCAAAACACTTGAATAAACAGCTGTTCGTATTATTCGTATTTGTACTACATTCCAAACGTAGGTGCGCTTACAGAATTCAGTGCTTTCAGGTAAGTACACACAGAATTGTAGCCATAGCTCCTATTAAACCTCTAAGTCAGGGCTTTCCCCCCCCCCCTTTTGTAAAATATTTTCACAGTGACTGAACAGTGGGCACCATCAAGCCCAACTTGACCGGCCAATGCCAAAACATTTAAAATAATAAAACCCAGAAAAGCAAAATCATCTAATGCAGAGGTTTCCAATATAGTTGCCCCTTCCAGGTGGTATTGTAACAGAAGGAAAAACTGTATAGAAGTGACAACTGTTCATATGGGGGGACGGTGGCTCAGCGGTAGAGCATCTGCTTGGGAAGCAGAAGGTCCCAGGTTCAATCCCCGGCATCTCCAAAAAAGGGGTCCAGGCAATTAGGTGTGAAAAACCTCAGCTTGAGACCCTGGAGAGCCACTGCCAGTCTGAGAAGACAATATTGACTTTGATGGACCGAGGGTCTGATTCAGTATAAGAAGAAGATGAAGAAGAAGATATTGGATTTATATCCCGAAGAGTCTCAGAGCGGCTCACAATCTCCTTTACCTTCCTCCCCCACAACAAACACCCTGTGAGGTGGGTGGGGCTGGAGAGGGCTCTTACAGCAGCTGCCCTTTCAAGGACAACCTCTGCCAGAGCTATGGCTGACCCAAGGCCATTCCAGCAGGTGCAAGTGGAGGAGTGGGGAATCAAACCCGGTTCTCCCAGATAAGAGTCCACACACTTAACCACTACACCAAACTAGCTCTCTCCTATAAGGCAACTTCATATGTCCATATGTTCAAGTCTTGGCTTGCTACTCTGTATTTTGAAACAAACAATTTATTGCCAATATGATTAACAAAAAAAACCCCCTAGATGCCAGATTTTAACAACAATTGGCAGAATTACAATAGAGGGTTGATGTTACAGCAGCAGCCGCAATGGATGGCCTGGTTAACTAGCCATTTCATTTGCCTTCTTCAGGCTGCAGTACAGTTGGTGAAGCCTTGAACTCAGTGATTGAATCCCGAGTATTCCCTTCAAATTTATGCTTAGGACACTCTCCAGCTTTTACAATTGTTGTATAGACAGCTGCAGTCCGAGCCTCAGAGATCAACATTCTTCCATTAGGGGTTACCGTTTGTCAGATTCAAAATGTTACAATCTGGCATCTAGTGTTTTTTTTTGTCAATCATATTGATAATAAATTGTTTCTTTCAAGATATAGAGTAGCAAGCCAAGACTTGTATTAACAGTCGTTACTTCTGTACAGTTTTTCCTTCTGTTACAATATCACTTTTCTGTACAGCCATCTTTTAAATATATACCTTCCAGGTGGTGGATGGAAATCTTTTGGGTTTGCAGTTGATCTCCAGGTGACAGGGCTGTATGGCATTCTATGTGACTGAAGTCCCGCCCTTCCCCAACCTCACTTCCTTAGGCTCCCCCGCCCCCTCCCCCAAAAAATCTTCAGGTATTTCTCAACCCTTGCTGATTATTCTTCATTTTAAAATCTGGCTGAGAGGTGATATGATTTAGCCTGGAGAGGAGGCGGCTGAGAGGTGATAGGATCACCCTTTTCAAGTCCTTGAAGGGCTGTCCTATAGAGGATGGTGTGGAATTGTTTTCTGTAGCCCCAGAAGGTAGGACCAGAACGAGCTGAAATGAAATCAAAAGAGTTTCCGGCTCAACATTAGGAAGAACTTCCTGACCGTTAGAGCGATTCCTCAGCGGAACAGGCTTCCTCGGGAGGTGGTGGGCTCTCCTTCCTTGGAGGTTTTTCAACAGAGGCTAGATGGCCATCTGACAGCAATGAGGATCCTGTGAATTGAGGGGTGGGCGGTGGTATTTGTGAGTTTCCTGCCTTGTGTAGGGGGTTGGACTAGATGACCATGGAGGTCCCTTCCAACCCTATGATTCTATGAGGTCCCCCCCCTCCAAAATGGTGAATAGAAATCCTTTAAATAAGTAAATAAATTATAAGACAGACTGATACACAATCATCTCATAGTATGCATGTTTCCCCTACTTTTACAGCTCAGAAGGGCCTTCCACATTTCAGTGTTTCAAAAGCGGAACACGTAATTTTGATCCTGCCTCTTTTTAAAAGAATCTCGCAAACAATTGCAGACTTGCTCTGAGGACTTACCAGTATTTGCCAATAAGTGCCTTCCATCTGTTCGGCAAACATCCAGAACCGTGTCATGTCTCCCCTTCCCCCAGCAGTAAGGACATCCCCAGCTGGCCTCACTGTTTTCATATGGTTATGTCTGTCTTTCACCCTTGGCGAGAGCAAGCCTCGGATTCAGTAGGAGCTCACAGGAGCTCAGCTCCTGAACCTTTCTGAGAGTTCCACCTCCTTGTCCATTGAATAGTATGTGCAGGTGCATAACAATCCCTGGATGAGATCCACCACTTATTTTTCTACAAAATGACTCCTGGGCGAGAGAACGTAACAAGCGAAGCCTCTGTACATTTGGCAGATCCAAGAGGGCAGCTGGGTTGGTCTGAAGCAATTGAACAAAGCAAAAGTCAAGTGGCACCTTGAAGACCAACAAAGTTTTATTCAGAATGTCTGAGCGCACGAAAGCTTACGTTCTGAATAAAACTTTGTTGGTCTTCAAGGTGCCACTTGACTCTTGCTTTGTGAATTTGGCAGTTTCTGCTCTGTAAAAGAAAGACTCGTGCACCTTCTTTTTGTTCCTCTTCTCCCTCTAGGCCTGAGCGCTGGGCTTAGCCTGCTCTCCTTCTCTTGGGCACTGGTATCCTACAGCCGCTTTACACACCTCATAAGACCAGGCCACCTCTCTATGCCCGAAGCTGCCATCTTCTGCCAGTTCCTCTGGAGGATGGGAACGATTGGAAGCAGGGTCATGACCCTGGTCCTCTTTGCAATGGTTTATCGCCTCTGGGTTTTTGTTGCCGCAGGTAAAAACCAGCCTTCCAGTGAACAGGGACGCATGAACGAAACAGGGGTCAACTGGCACCTTTGAGACCAACAAAGTTTTGTTCAGAATGTAAGCTTTCGTGTGCTAAAAGCACACTTCTTCGGACGAGGGGATCGGGTACGGTGGGCTAAAATGTAGTTGCTGGGTGAAGAGGCCAAACTGATACAAAACTGGGATCACGTGGCAAAATAGTGTAACAAATTAGAGGGCCATTTGGTCTGGATAGGCATGAAAGGTAAAAGTTGCCTGCTAATTGGTGTTGCTGTAATCTAGGTAAATTACAAAAGGCTATGTATTTCCTTGTTCTTGTCCACCTAATTTACTTCTCAACATCATGCTATACATTATAAACATCATTGTAGTTTGCCATTAGGAAAAAAAAGATACATAAAATGAAAATGGGTTAAATATATGTAACGAGATAAACAGCCAATATCCCTTATTTGAGTATGTCAAAGCATTATTCTGATACACTATTCTAAAAGAGAAATACATTGGAATACTGTGGAAGCCTAACTATACTGAGAGTGGGTTTAGCATCTGTAATGAGATTAAAAAAAACCCAATATCCCTATTCAGTCCTGGGGAGGTGTTTGTTCCAAGTTTCCTAATAATTTGTGATTCAGCAATTTCTCTCTCCATTCTGTTCTTGAAGTTCCTTTGCAGTAAAATCAGACCCTTGGTCCATCAAAGTCAGTATTGTCTAGCCAGCCAGACCAGCTGTTCAACGGCTAGGCAGTGGGGTATCTCAGCAGTGGACCCTTGCCCCCAAAGTTGGGATCTGACAATCCTATTTTGGTTGTCCATGGGGGAGGGCTCTCCCAAGTCCTGAAGGAAGACTTGGGGTGTGTGTGTGGGGGGGTTTTCTCCCAAGTCACATGAGGGGAAATGGCGGGGGGTGTTCTCTCACGTCCTGAGGGGGCAATTAGTGGGAATGGGGCTCTTCCAAGTCCTTCCGGGTTGGGGATTGGTAGAATAGGGGCTCTCCCAAATCCAGAGGGAGTACTGATGGGGGAGGGGCTCTCCCAAATCCAAAGGGGGAAATTGATGGGAGAGGGGGTCTCTCAGACCCTGAGAATGGGATTTATGGGGAAAGGGCTCTCCCATGTTCTGAGGAGGAAATTGGTGCAACGTTATATATGAGTACTAACTTAAAAAAGAAAAAAAAAACCAGCACTGACAGAAAGAAACCTTTTGGCGTGCCTTACCGGAGCTACTGCAAGGATACAATATTGTCACAACAATATACAACCAGTGTTCCCTCTAAGCTGAGTGAGTGTGAGCTAGCTCACAGTTTTTTAGCCTCCGGCTCACACGTTTTTGTCTCAGCTCAGGAAAAATGGCCCCAGAGCTAGCTAATTTATGCAGTATCTCACAACTTTAATGCCCAGTAGCTCACAAAGTAGAATTTTTGCTTGCAAGACTCTACAGCTTAGAGGGAACATTGTATACAATCCTCTTTACACACTGGAAGTGCTAGATAAATTGCTAGGTGTTGTTATCACGAGAGGCCACTTTTAGTCTTTTCAGGCCCTCGGCAATCCCCCTCGCGTGGGTTCTTTTCTACCCCTCGTTTCGGTCAATCTTTGTGGGTCTTGACTGTTTGTTGTGCTGCAGGCATCCACTGGCTGGTGATGTCCTATTGGGTTGTAACTCAACATACCGACATCTTCCGAAATCCCTGTCACTGGAGAATCTTCAATTTCCTCACAGGAGCTGTATACATTTTTTGCTACATCAGCTTCAAAGACGGGCCCTCCCTTTATAGAATGACCGCATATTACATCGTAAGTTGTTTTCTTGTCTGCTTGTTGATCAGTTATATCTTGTGAGGTAACAGGGAAAAATTGGGGACAAAGGGTGTTTCTCAATGGGACAATCGGCACCTTTTGCATGATGTGCACCTTGTTCAAACAAACAAATTGTATGATGACAGTTAATTGAGGCAAAATTGCTTCAAACATCCTCTGAGCAATAGTCCGTGGGCTCTGTGGTGCCCACAAACACCTTTTTTGGCGCTCACTTTTAGACAGTGAGTGGGGCTCTTGCTTAGCAAGGCCTCTGATTGACACGTAAGGTTTTTTTATTCTTTAAACATTGTTTTATTTTATGCCACCACTACACAAGGATCTTCGCAGTGTGACTGAAGGTAAGGTGCGGCAGCCATTTTGTGGCTGACTCCACCTTACAAGGCAGCCATTTTAGGGCAGCACTCAGCCTTGGAATATCTCCTGCAAGACTCCAGAATGTTGCGGGGAGGTTTTTGCACAGAGATGTGCTTTGTTATTCTTCTTTAAGGGAGGGAGGATACAGGAGAAGTAAACCAAGAGAAAAAGGAACAGAATGATATCTTCTGTTCTGTACAGCACCTGAACAAGAGAGTGACTGAGACAATCTTTACAATAATATAACCGTATAGATAATCATTGATGAACATGTTCATCATTATTCTTCAGTTTTCAAATTATTGAATTGCTGATTTTCACTTGTGCTTGCATTCGTCATGGGTAGGACATCTCGCTATGACTTGGCCCTCTTCCACTGTAACAATTGTTGTTTTTCTAATGAGAAATAATATATATTAAAATCAGGGTTTTTTATGTAGCAGGAACTCTTTTGCATATTAGGCCACACACCCCTGATGTAGCCGATCCTCCAAAAGCTTTCAGGACTCTAAGTCACGGTGGAATTCTTGCAGGAGCTCCTTTGCATATTAGGCCACGCCCCCTGAAGTAGCCAATCCTCCAAGAGCTTACAGGACTCTTAGAGTGGAATTCTTGCAGGAGCTCCTTTGCATATTATAGGCCACACCCCTGAAGTAGCCAATCCTCCAAGAGCTTTACAGGACTCTGTCAGGGTGGAATTCTTGCAGGAGCTCCTTTGCATATTAGGCCATGCCCCCTGAAGTAGCCAATCCTCCAAGAGCTTACAGGACTCAGTCAGAGTGGAATTCTTGCAGGAGCTCCTTTGCATATTAGACCACACCCTGAAGTAGCCAATCCTCCAAGAGCTTACAGGACTCAGTCAGGGTGGAATTCTTGCAGGAGCTCCTTTGCATATTAGGCCACACCCCTGAAGTCGCCAATCCTCCAAGAGCTTACAGGGCTCTTAATACAGGGCCTACTGTAAGCTCAAGGAGGATTGGCTAAATCCAGGGTGTGTGTCCTAATACTAAAAGGAGTTCCTGCTTTAAAAAAAAAAAAAAAAAAAAAGCACTGGTTAAACTTTTAAAAAAGAAGAAGCAGCAAAGGCTCCAGTTTGATCCTGAGAAAGGGGGGCAAAAGAGATGTCACGCCAGATGACGCTTCTGATTGAAACTGTGTCTCAAGTTTAAACATGTACGTGATGCGCAGCGGGTAGCCTTTTTGCAATCGCAAACTGTTCACTTTCTCTTAGATCATGGCCTTGGAAAACAGCCTTCTGTTGCTGATGGTGGTGGACACCCGGCAGGAGAACCTGAGGAACGGCCGATGGCTTATAGGAGCCATCGTCTCGGGATTCATCATGGGTAGGACATCTTGCTAGAACTTGGCCCCCTTCTCTCTTCATTTTTGGCCTTGAAAACCCTACCAGGTCATCCTAAGTCAGCTGTGACTTGAGGGCACTTTCAGAAATGCCCATATCTGCAGTTTCCAGTGGGGCACTTTCTACTACCATGTTCTGATGAAACGGGTGCGAGGCTATAATGTTCTTTCCGGCTTGCCAAATTACTCACCAGTAATATAGGGGCAACTGTGTTTCTCCCCGTTCGTGTCGCTTAGCATCTCCAAAGGCCACCGGTTCATTTCCCTACTTCCTAATGATTATTAAGGTGCTGACGGTAATTAAGTGACCTTAAAGACCTTCAGTGATGAAGGGAGCATTGTCTCTTGGAAGCTTGTACCAGGGGTGGCCAATCTTGCTTAAGGGAAGAGCCACGTAGAATAAATGTTAGATGTTTGAGAGCTGCAAGACGGGAATGTCAGATGTTGGAAGGAAGGAAGAAGATATTGGATTTATATCCCGCCCTCCACTCCGAAGAGTCGCAGAGCGGCTCACAATCTCCTTTCCCTTCCTCCCCCACAACAGACACCCTGTGAGGTAGATGAAGATATTGGATTTATATCCCGCCCTCCACTCTGAAGAGTCTCAGAGCAGCTCACAATCTCCTTTCCCTTCCTCCCCCACAACAGACACCCTGTGAGGTAGATGAAGATATTGGATTTATATCCCGCCCTCCACTCCGAAGAGTCTCAGAGTGGCTCACAATCTCCTTTCCCTTCCTCCCCCACAACAGACACCCTGTGAGGTAGATGAAGATATTGGATTTATATCCCGCCCTCCACTCTGAAGAGTCTCAGAGCAGCTCACAATCTCCTTTCCCTTCCTCCCCCACAACAGACACCCTGTGAGGTAGATGAAGATATTGGATTTATATCCCGCCCTTCCACTCTGAAGAGTCTCAGAGCAGCTCACAATCCCCCTTCCCTTCCTCCCCCACAACACACACCCTGTGAGGGAGATGAAGATATTGGATTTATATCCCGCCCTCCACTCGAAGAGTCTCAGAGCGGCTCACAATCTCCTTTACCTTCCCAACCCCCCACAACAGACACCCTGTGAGGTAGAAGAAGATATTGGATTTATATCCCGCCCTCCACTCCGAAGAGTCTCAGAGCGGCTCACAATCTCCTTTCCCTTCCTCCCCACAACAGACACCCTGTGAGGTAGATGAAGATATTGGATTTATATCCCGCCCTCCACTCTGAAGAGTCTCAGAGCGGCTCACAGTCTCCTTTAACCTTCCCCCCCCCCACAACAGACACCCTGTGAGGTAGAAGAAGATATTGGATTTATATCCCGCCCTCCACTCCGAAGAGTCTCAGAGCGGCTCACAATCTCCTTTCCCTTCCTCCCCCACAACAGACACCCTGTGAAGTAGAAGAAGATATTGGATTTATATCCCGCCCTCCACTCCGAAGAGTCTCAGAGCGGCTCACAATCTCCTTTCCCTTCCTCCCCCACAACAGACACCCCTGTGAGGTAGATGAAGATATTGGATTTATACTCTCCCCAGAGAGTACTACGCTCGGGTTCACAAAACCTGCTGGTTGTCCCCTGGGCCAAAGGAGGCCCGTCTAAAATCCACCAGGGATCGGGCCTTCTCAATAGCGGCACCTTATTGGGTGGAACCAGCTGCCGGAGGAGGTGCGGGCCCTGCGGGACCTAGGCCAGTTCCGCAGGGCCTGTAAGACAGCCCTCTTCCGGCAGGCCTATAACACCTAACTGATAATGAGAACATCTCTGGGTGGAACAAAATGCTCTTATAGACCGCTGGTTTTATTTTATCTTGTTTTATTAATTATGGTTTTAATTGTACTTGTAAACGTTTTAATTGAATTATATGAATTATTATGCTGTAAGCCGCCCTGAGACACTTTGGTGAGAAGGGCGGATATAAGTCCATTAAATAAATAAATAAGTAAATATATCCCGCCCTCCACTCCGAAGAGTCTCAGAGCGGCTCACCATCTCCTTTCCTTCCTCCCCCACAACAGACCCAGTGGGGTAGATGAAGATATTGGATTTATATCCCGCCCTCCACTCCGAAGAGTCTCAGAGCGCTCACCATCTCCTTTACCTTCCTCCCCCACAACAGACCCTGTGGGGTAGATGAAGATATTGGATTTATATCCCGTCCTCCACTCTGAAGAGTCTCAAGAGCAGCTCACATTCTCCTTTACCATCCTCCCCCACAACAGACACCCTGTGAGGTGGGTGGGGCTGGAGAGGGCTCTCACAGCAGCTGCCTTTCAAGGACAACCTCTGCCAGAGCTATGGCTGACCCAAGGCCATTCCAGCAGGTGCAAGTGGAGGAGGTGGGGAATCAACCCAGTTCTTCCAGATAAGAGTCCGCACCACTTAACCTCTACACCAAACTGAAGGAAAGAAGGAAGGAAGGAAAATAGATGGGGAAGGAGAGGTGGAAAGAAAGCAACTTTAACTTCATATGCATTCTCCAAGCTGCTGGCTAGCTTGATTTAAAGAGGCAAATGCCTTCTCCAAGCCAGCCAGTGGGGTGGTGGGGGCTTCAAGAGCCACACAATATGTGTGAAAGAGCGACATGTGGCTCCCGAGCTACAGTTTGACCACCCCTGGCTTATACCCACCCTGACCTGGCAAGCCCAATCTTGTCAGATCTCGGAATCTAAGCAGGGCCAACTCTGGCAAGTACTTGGATGGGAGATCTCCTTGAAATACCAGGAGCAGAAGGCAATGGTGGGCTGCGTCAAGCCACTTCTCTGAATGTCTTCCATGCCCCAGTAGGTGTTGACAGAAGTCTCCATGACTTCCAGGCATGTGCGTGCGCGCACACACACACACAATTTAAAAAACAAACAACCTGAATTTTATATACTGTTGGTTTGCAGTAGTGACTGGACTTGAATCTAGCTGGTCAAGGTATCAAGTGTACTTGGAGCACTGTGTGCAGTTCTGGTCACCGCACTTCAAAAAGGATTTTACAGCCTGGAAAAAGTGCAGAAAAGGGCAACTAGAATGATCAAGGGTCGGAGCGCTTCCCCTATGAAGAAAGGTTAAAACGCTTGGGGCTCTTTAGCTTGGAGAAACGTCGACTGCGGGGTGACACGATAGAGGTTGACAAGATAAATGTACGGATGGAGAAAGTAGAGAAAGAAGTCCTTTTGTCCCTTTCTCACGATACAAGAACTCGTGGGCATTCAATGAAATTGCTGAGCAGTCGGGTTAGAACGAATAAAAGGAAGTCCTTCTTCACCCAAAGGATGATTAACACGTGGAATTCACTGCCAAAGGAGGTAGTGGCAGCTACAAGCATAGCCAGCTTCAAGAGGAAATTGGATAAACATACGGGGCAGAGGTCCATCAGTGGCTATTGCCATAGGTACAGCTGGAATTCTCTGACTGGGGCAAGTGATGCTCTGTATTCTTGGTGCTTGGGAGGGGCAACAGTGGGAGGGCTTCTAGTGTCCTGGCCCCACTGGTGGACCTTCTGATGGCACCTGGGGTTTTTTTGGCCACTGTGTGACAGAGTGTTGGACTCAGGGCTTTTTTTGTAGCAGGAATTCCTTTGCGTATTAGGCCACACACCCCTGATGTAGCCAATCCTCCAAGAGCTTACAGGCTGTTCTTAAAGGGCCTGCTGTAAGCTCCAAGCGGATTGGCTACATCAGGGGGGGCGTGGCCTATATGCAAAGGAGTTCCTGCTACAAAAAAAGGCCCTGGTTGGACTGGATGGGCCATTGCCTGATCCAACATGGCTTCTCTTATGCTCTTAAGTGGTGCGTCTTCACATAGCGAGTTGTTAATAGATAATTGTATCTTTGTTTCCTCAGGTTCAGCTGCCTTGGTCACTTACTATAGCTGGTTGGCACCCCCAAATCCACAGAAATCTGGCAGGCTTTCTGAAGCGAGCCTGCAACGTGGGACCGAAGGATACCACCACGACGGTTGGACCTGCCTTCCAGCCCTCCAACGAAACCATCAGAGCGCTGGAATTTCAGGGTGGCAGAACGACGAAGCGTTGAGCCAAGAAACAGCTACGCCATCTTTGGGAATGCCCCACAGTTCCTCTTTGGTAGAACTCGGGAGTTGCGGAGATGTGAGCAATCCTTGGAGAATCACCACCACTGGTCCTGGTCAAGCTGGCCTTGAAACCGGGGACATCTCCAAACTAAACGCGGCCTTTGGAGAAGGTGGAATTAGTGAATTGTATCGTGGAGCAGCGGCGGAACGGGAGAACTCTGTTGCTAGGCTTGGACCCAGAAAGAAACTGGTATTTTTTGACAGCGGAGGGATCTCCAATCAGTTCCGAAGCAGCGGGGGAAACTTTCTCACAGAAGACAAAGCCACGGATCGCTTCCGCGGCAACGAGGAAGGGCCCTGGGTCGCTTTGCCGGCCGCGAAACCCATCGCTGCAACAGACCCCTCCCCGCAAACTCAGCCCGGTCGTCAACCCAAGCGTGGAAATGCCCTCACTTGCCACAGACCTAACCGGCACGTGTGAATATCGCTCTGGCAAGCGCAGAGACCTGCTTAGCCAAGAAAAAGACAGCAAAATGCAAGAGGGACACAGACGCCAATGTGCACGGATTCCACCGTGTACTTCACAGCCAGTATAGAGGCGGGCTGTTCTAAAGAGGGAGAGCACAAAACGGGAGCCGGTGTTTCGGCAGATCCCGCAACGGAAAGCAAGAAAGGTTGCGGACGAGGCGGCCAAGTAGAGAAGGAGGAGGATTCCTAGTAACCACACCTCGTCTAAGTCCCATCTCCACCAGTACAAACGCGGCCAGCCCAGTTTCAAGACCTCAACATCATCTGAATCTTCAAGCCCAGCAGGGCATGTTGAGGCTGCATCGAACTCATCGGGCGTTAACCTTTTCAGAATTTGGGTGGCCGTGCTTAAAGAGAACAGGGGAACTGTGGAGGGACTTCAGCTCACCTCTACCCCTAAGATGTCCACCACGGACCAAGAATGAAAAGGGAGTACGGGCTCTTTTTCTAGCAGGAGTTCCTCTGCATATTAGGCCATGCCCCACTGATGTAGCCAATCCTCCAAGAGCTTAGAGGGCTCTGATTACAGGGCCTACTGTAAGCCCCAGGGGGATTGGCTACATCAGGGGCGTGGCCTAATATTCAGAGCAGCTCCTGCTAGAAAAAGAGCCTTGAACAATTGAGTGATACTGGAAATCTACGGACCGTCAGCATCCGTCGGTGCATAATTTGGGTGCCCTTTAGCCCTGGGAAAGGGCTTCAGAAGGAAACATCTGCGTTGGGGAGCTTATTTATCAATTAATTCTCGACACACAATGAGTTTTCAGGAGCGTATGCCTTTTTGCATTCAAAGCAAAGTCCTGCTAAATTTGACCACGTTCCCAAGTGCAGAGGGCTGCAGTCTTAAATAAGTATATTGTCATTCATTGAATCCCCTTTTAGGGCAGCTCTTGCTGACGTGGCCCAAGAAGAAGCCACTGAGAAGAATTGGTCGTAAATTGAATGTTGCAGTGAATGAGCTGGGTTCAGGACTTTTTTCTGTAGCAGGAACTCCTTTGCATACTAGGCCACACACCCCTGAGGTAACCAATCCTCCAGGAACTTACAGGGCTCTTAGTACAAGCCTACTGGAAGCTCCTAGAGCAGGGGTGGCCAAACTGTGGCTCAGGAGCCACATGTGGCTCTTTCACCCATATTGTGTGGCTCTTGAAGACCCCACCACTCTGTCAGCTGGCTTGGAGAAGGCAGTTCTCTCTTTAAACCACTTCTTCAAGCCAAGCCAGCCGGTGGCTTGGAGAATGTATTTTAAAGTTGCTTTCTTTCCACCTCTCTCTCTCCTCCTATCTTCTTCCTTCCTGCTCTAAACATCTGATGTTCACATCTTGCGGCTCTGAAATATCTGACACGTAACTTATGTGGCTCTTACACTAAGCAAGTTTGGCCACCCCTGTCCTAGAGTATTGGCTACATCAGGGGGCGAGTGCCTGATATGCAAAGAGTTCCTAGCGACAAAAAAAAGCCCTGGTTGTGTTACATCTTCCAAATCAGGAATGTACAATTTGGGCAGCGACGAGACTTGCGGGAAACCCTCAGCGTTTTCATCAGCCGCAAATCTGTGGCTGCTACTCCTTAGTATAGTGATTAGGACGGCAGCCCCAATCTGCTCGTCGGTGACCTGGGTTAAATCAGAGCTTGACAAATCTATGGCTGTTGGAAGCAGCTCAAAACATCAGGTGCCAGACTCACATCTGTATTTCTGAATTGTCCCACAAAAGTTGCTTTCTTTCCACCACCTCCTTCCTCTTCTTCCTTCCTTCCTTCCTTCTTCTTCCTTCTTCCTCCTCCTCCTTCTTCCTCCCCTCCCTCCCTCCCTCCCTTCCTTCCTTCCTTCCTTCCTCCCTCCCTCCCTCCCTCCTTCCTTCCTTCCCTTCCTCCCTCCCTTCCTCCCTCCCTTCCTCCCTCCCTCCATCCCTCCTCCTTCCTTCCTTCCTTCCTTCCTTCCCTCCCTCCCTCCCTCCCTCCCTCCTCCCTCCTTCCTTCCTTCCTTCCTTCCTTCCTTCCTCCCTCCCTCCCTCCCTCCCTTCCTTCCTTCCTCCCTCCCTCCCTCCCTTCCTTCTTTCTCCCTCCCTTCTCCCTCCCTTCCTCCTTCCTTGTTCCTTCCTTCCTTCCCTCCCTCCCTCCCTTCCCTCCCTCCCTCCCTCCCTCCCTCCTCCTTCCTTCCTTCCTTCCCTCCCCTCCCTCCCTCCCTCTCTCCTCCCTCCCTCCCTCCCTCCCTTCCTTCCTTCCTTCCTCCCTCCCCTCCCTCCCTCCTTCCTTCCTTCCCTTTCCTCCTCCCTTCCTCCCTCCCTCCCTTCCTCCCTCCCTCCCTCTCTCCCTCCCTCCCTCCTCCCTCCTTCCTTCCATCCTTCCTTCCTTCCTTCTTCTTCTTCTTCCTTCCTCCCTCCCTCCTCTCTCCCTCCCTCCTCCCTCCCTCCTCCCTCCCTCCTCCTTCCTTCCTTCCTTCCTTCCTTCCTTCCTTCCTTCCTTCCTTCCTTCCTTCCTCCTTCCTTTCCTTCCTCTCCCTGTAGCTCTCAAACATCTGCCGTTCACATCTTGTGGCTCTCAGACATCTGACGTTTATTCTGTGCAGCCCTTAAGCTGAGCAAGTTTGCCCCCCCCCCCGCCGCCGCCCTATTGCAACCAGCTGTTTGAACACAACCCTGCAACTATTCATCCACAGCCGGTGTCTGGTCAGATTTGTGATTGGCCTTCTCGCCTGAAACTGCTCTGAGCCTCCTGCGTTCCAAGGGTGGGGATGAATCCGGAGGGCTGCTAAACAGCACCCGAGCCTCGTTTCTTGTAGCAGGCCTACGGTGTGCTGTGAGGGCTTTGCCCCAGCCTTCAGCTGTGAGTTCTGAGAACCCTGTTCTCGAACTCTGCTGCCTCAACCAAAGCTCTCCTCCTGAATAGTGCTCTTCTCTCGAGGAATCTCCGCTGTTGTAATGTTCTGGCTGAGTGTCCAGCTGAGATTCTGGCTGACCCACGACAAGGGGTAGATTTCTAGCAGGCGCTCCTTTGCATATTAGGCCACCCCACCCCCCTGATGTAGCCCAATCCTCCAAGAGCTCACAAGGCTCTTTTTTGTAAACTCTTGGAGGATTGGCTACATCAGGTGGGTGTGGCCTAAGATGCAAAGGAGCTCCTGCTAGAATTCCACCCTGCCCACGACAGGGCTGACGGTGCTTAGCTCCGAGATCTAACAAGATCAGGCTAGTCTGGGCTATCTAGGTCGGAATGGTGGCTCCAACGCTCTTTATCGCTTTTGGCTGTAGATTTTGACCTACTGCATTGTTCATTGACAGTCTCTGCTCTCTGATTGATCGTGTAATCCACCTCGAATCCCAGTAAGAAAAGAAGGCTATAAATAATAGCCAGTTTGGTGTAGTGTTAAGTGTGCGGACTCTTCTGTGGGAGAACCGGGTCTGATTCCCCACTCCTCCACTTGCACCTGCTGGGATGGCCTTGGGTCAGCCATAGCTCTGGCAGAGGTTGTCCTTGAAAGGGCAGCTGCTGTGAGAGCCCTCTCAGCCCCACCTACCTCACAGGGTGTCTCTTATGGGGGAGAAAATATAGGAGATCGTAAGCTGCTCTGAGTCTCTGATTCAGTGTGATATGGATATTAGGAGGAAATGTTACAGGGAAGAATAGTTCAGGAATGGACTCAGCTGCTTAGGGAGGTATTGACCTCCCTTTCGCTGTGCAGTTTGGGAGAGAAGAAGCAAAAGTTTGTTTGGGAGAAGTCTCTCTTGCTCCCTCCTAGACTCAGCTTTTCCTCCTCCTTCCTCGGCTTCCTTCCACCTGGTCTCCCAAACAAACCTTTGCTTCTTCTCTCCCAACTGCACTTTGGCTTATGAGGAAGCTGCAGGAGCAGCGGAATGCAATTAAAAACGGTGGTTGCCTGAAGGCAAACATTTTTCCTTCGGAAGCTGACAAGCAATGGAGGGACTCCTGTGGAACTTTGCTTCTGAGTCGAAGTACTCTCTTTGAGAAAATAAGAGACTTTTTGGGGTCCT
>NC_083223.1:3848771-3961271 GCF_032191835.1 Heteronotia binoei
TGATGTTACAGGAGAAGAATAGTTCAGGAATGGACTCAGCTGCTTAGGGAGGTATTGACCTCCCTTTCGCTGTGCAGTTGGGAGAGAAGAAGCAAAAGTTTGTTTGGGGAGAAGTCTCTCTTGCTCCTCCTAGACTCAGCTTTGTCCTCCTCCCTTCCTCGGCTTCCTTCCACCTGGTCTCCCAAACAAAACCTTTGCTTCTTCTCTCCCAACTGCACTTTGGCTTATGAGGAAGCTGCAGGAGCAGCGGAATGCAATTAAAAAAACGGTGGTTGCCTGAAGGCAAACATTTTTTCCTTCGGAAGCTGACAAGCAATGGAGGGACTCCTGTGGAACTTTGCTTCTGAGTCGAAGTACTCTCTTTGAGAAAATAAGAGACTTTTTGGGGTCCTCCTTGAAATAATATACGTTAGAGACTTTTGTTGTTAAAATGTTTTGTATTTGATAATTTTTGTATGTTTCTATACACTATGATATAAACTGTATTATTTATTTAATAAGTGTGATTTGCACAATATTTTTTGATACTATTTGCATTTTGTATATTGTGCTGCCATTGTTCTTTGCAATAGAAGGAAAAGAGGCTTGGCTCAGTAGCTCTGCTGTGCAATTGAGAGAGCCTGGAAAAACAACCTGTGCCTTCCCTCTCCCTTCCTCACCAAGCAATGAGCCTCAGCCAACGGAGAAAATAGAGGTTTTGCCTCTGTAGCTCCTGTGCGGATTGAGCAAGCCTGGCAAAACAAGCGGTGGATGCAGAAGGAAGCAAGAGAGAGGGAGAAGGAAGCAGATGACAGCCGGTTGCTCGGGGGGGCCTGATAGGAGCCCTCTGGGGGGCCTGATTTGGCCCCCGCGGACTGCATGTTTAACACCCCTGTTCTAGTCCATGAAATGAGTTGGATCTTTGTCATGTTATTGTCTGTATGGCCACCAGAGGGAGCTTTCAATCACAGACGTTTAATTAATGGCCAAGTTTCACCTTTAAGACCAACACCAATTTTTATTCAGAACGTTCAAAATAAAACTTGGTTGGTCCTTAAAGGTGCCACTTGACTCCTGCTTTGCTCAACTGCTTCAGACCAACACGGCTGCTGCCCCGCTTGGATCTAATTAATAACCCGCACATCATTATACTTCACACAGGTTAAGGAGGAGTGGGTGGCAGATTTCTTCGTTAAAAATCTGGTGGGTATTAGATCACAAATAACTGAATTGTAACATTCATCCAATAATTATTAATCCCGGTTTGCTAAAGGCCCTTTAGTTAGCGTTGCTTTGCAGACTCGCCCTTGGAGCAGTATAGCCCGCTCCTTAATTTGCATTCTCTTTTCACTAGAATTAAGCTTTGTGCAATATTCATTTTCCACATTTTTATGCATGCAATCCATAGTTAGCAGCTTGCCTAAATTTTGTAGTGCTTCATTGTTGATCTACTGTGGGGGATACAGTATATTCACTTTTGTCCCGCTTCATAAGAACATAAGCCATGTTAGATCAGTGCCCCATCCAGTCCAACACTCTGTGTCACACAGTAGCCAAAACTCAGGTGCCATCGGGAGATCCCCACCAGCAGGGCCAGACTCCAGAAGCCCTCCCACTGTGGCCCCCAGCACCAAAATACAGAGCATCACTGCCCCAGATAGTGTGTTCCATCTGTACATTGGCAGAACTCCAGAAGCCCTCTCACTATTGCCCCCCCCCAAGCACCAAAAATACAGAGCATCACTGCCCCAGACAGAGTGTTCTATTTAAAAGAATATAAGAGAAGCCATGTTGGATCAGGCCAATGGCCCATCCAGTCCAACACTCTGTGTCACATAAGAACATAAGAGAAGCCATGTTGGATCAGGCCAGTGGCCCATCCAGTCCAACACTCTGTATCACATAAGAACATAAGAGAAGCCATGTTGGATCAGGCCAATGTCCCCTCCAGTCCAACACTCTGTGTCACATAAGAACATAAGAGGAGCCATGTTGGATCAGGCCAGTGGCCCATCCAGTCCAACACTCTGTGTCACATAAGAACATAAGAGGAGCCATGTTGGATCAGGCCAGTGGCCCATCCAGTCCAACACTGTGTCACATAAGAACATAAGAGAAGCCATGTTGGATAAGGCAATGGCCGATCCAGTCCAACACTCTGTGTCACATAAGAACATAAGAGAAGCCATGTTGGATCAGGCAAATGGCCCCTCCAGTCCAACACTCTGTGTCACATAAGAACATAAGAGAAGCCATGTTGGATCAGGCCAATGGCCCATCCAGTCCAACACTCTGTGTCACATAAGAACAGAAGATAAGCCATGTTGGATAAGGCAATGGCCCATCCAGTCCAACACTGTGTCACATAAGAACATAAGAGAAGCCATGTTGGATAAGGCAATGGCCCATCCAGTCCAACACTCTGTGTCACATAAGAGAAGCCATGTTGGATCAGGCCAATGGCCCCTCCAGTCCAACACTCTGTGTCACATAAGAACATAAGAGAAGCCATGTTGGATCAGGCCAATGGCCCATCCAGTCCAACACTCTGTGTCACATAAGAACAGAAGAGAAGCCATGTTGGATAAGGCAATGGCCCATCCAGTCCAACACTCTGTGTCACATAAGAACATAAGAGAAGCCATGTTGGATCAGGCCAATGGCCCCTCCAGTCCAACACTCTGTGTCACATAAGAACATAAGAGAAGCCATGTTGGATCAGGCCAATGGCCCCTCCAGTCCAACACTCTGTGTCACATAAGAACATAAGAGAAGCCATGTTGGATAAGGCAATGGCCCCTCCAGTCCAACACTCTGTGTCACATAAGAACATAAGAGAAGCCATGTTGGATAAGGCAATGGCCCATCCAGTCCAACACTCTGTGTCACATAAGAACATAAGAGAAGCCATGTTGGATCAGGCCAATGGCCCCTCCAGTCCAACACTCTGTGTCACATAAGAACATAAGAGAAGCCATGTTGGATCAGGCCAGTGGCCCCTCCAGTCCAACACTCTGTGTCACATAAGAACATAAGAGAAGCCATGTTGGATCAGGCCAATGGCCCATCCAGTCCAACACTCTGTGTCACATAAGAACATAAGAGAAGCCATGTTGGATCAGGCCAGTGGCCCATCCAGTCCAACACTCTGTGTCACATAAGAACATAAGAGAAGCCATGTTGGATCAGGCCAGTGGCCCCTCCAGTCCAACACTCTGTGTCACATAAGAACATAAGAGAAGCCATGTTGGATCAGGCCAATGGCCCATCCAGTCCAACACTCTGTGTCACATAAGAACATAAGAGAAGCCATGTTGGATCAGGCCAGTGGCCCATCCAGTCCAACACTCTGTGTCACATAAGAACATAAGAGGAGCCATGTTGGATCAGGCCAGTGGCCCATCCAGTCCAACACTCTGTGTCACATAAGAACATAAGAGGAGCCATGTTGGATCAGGCCAGTGGCCCATCCAGTCCAACACTGTATCACATAAGAACATAAGAGAAGCCATGTTGGATAAGGCAATGGCCCATCCAGTCCAACACTCTGTGTCACATAAGAACATAAGAGAAGCCATGTTGGATCAGGCCAATGGCCCCTCCAGTCCAACACTCTGTGTCACATAAGAACATAAGAGAAGCCATGTTGGATCAGGCCAATGGCCCCTCCAGTCCAACACTCTGTGTCACATAAGAACATAAGAGAAGCCATGTTGGATAAGGCAATGGCCCCTCCAGTCCAACACTCTGTGTCACATAAGAACATAAGAGAAGCCATGTTGGATAAGGCAATGGCCCATCCAGTCCAACACTCTGTGTCACATAAGAACATAAGAGAAGCCATGTTGGATCAGGCCAGTGGCCCCTCCAGTCCAACACTCTGTGTCACATAAGAACATAAGAGAAGCCATGTTGGATCAGGCCAATGGCCCCTCCAGTCCAACACTCTGTGTCACATAAGAACATAAGAGAAGCCATGTTGGATAAGGCAATGGCCCCTCCAGTCCAACACTCTGTGTCACATAAGAACATAAGAGAAGCCATGTTGGATCAGGCCAGTGGCCCATCCAGTCCAACACTGTGTCACATAAGAACATAAGAGAAGCCATGTTGGATAAGGCAATGGCCCATCCAGTCCAACACTCTGTGTCACATAAGAACATAAGAGAAGCCATGTTGGATCAGGCCAATGGCCCCTCCAGTCCAACACTCTGTGTCACATAAGAACATAAGAGAAGCCATGTTGGATCAGGCCAATGGCCCATCCAGTCCAACACTCTGTGTCACATAAGAACAGAAGAGAAGCCATGTTGGATAAGGCAATGGCCCATCCAGTCCAACACTCTGTGTCACATAAGAACATAAGAGAAGCCATGTTGGATCAGGCCAATGGCCCCTCCAGTCCAACACTCTGTGTCACATAAGAACATAAGAGAAGCCCTGTTGGATCAGGCCAGTGGCACATCCAGTCCAACACTCTGTATCACATAAGAACATAAGAGAAGCCATGTCGGATCAGGCCAATGGCCCATCCAGTCCAACACTCTGTGTCACATAAGAACATAAGAGAAGCCATGTTGGATAAGGCAATGGCCCCTCCAGTCCAACACTCTGTGTCACATAAGAACATAAGAGAAGCCATGTCGGATCAGGCCAGTGGCGCATCCAGTCCAACACTCTGTATCACATAAGAACATAAGAGAAGCCATGTTGGATAAGGCAATGGCCCCTCCAGTCCAACACTCTGTGTCACATAAGAACATAAGAGAAGCCATGTTGGATCAGGCCAATGGCCCATCCAGTCCAACACTCTGTGTCACATAAGAACATAAGAGAAGCCATGTTGGATCAGGCCAATGGCCCATCCAGTCCAACACTCTGTGTCACATAAGAACATAAGAGAAGCCATGTTGGATCAGGCCAATGGCCCATCCAGTCCAACACTCTGTGTCACGTAAGAACATAAGAGAAGCCATGTTGGATCAGGCCAATGGCCCATCCAGTCCAACACTCTGTGTCACACAGTGGCCAAAACCCAGGGGACATCAGGAGATCCAGCAGCAGGGCCAGAACTCCAGAAACCCTCCCACTCTTCCCCACCCCCAAGCACCAAGAACACAGGGCATCTCTGACCCAGAGTGTTCCATCTATACCTTATATGGCTAGTCATTGACAAACTTTTGCTGCCTTCCAAGAAGCCCACATGGCCCCCCCCTTCCTCATTTTATCCTCATTTACTGTTGTAAGCCGCCCTGAGCCCGCCTCGGTGGGGTAGGGTGGGATATAAATCGAATAAAATAAAATAAAATAAATAAAAAATAAAATCCTCCCAACAACCCTGTGAAGTAGCTGCTTAGCCTAAGCCTACGGCTGCCAAGCCCCCAGCCCGGGTGGGGGTTCTGCCGCCCTGGAGGTTCCCAACCTGCCAGCCCACATTGAGCCAGCAGGGGGAGCCTCCCCCAACATCGCCGGTGCGATGACGTCACCCGGAAGTGACATCATCACACTGCAACGTTGCGCGCCGGCCGCACTAGGCATTTCCAGGAAAATTCTATGGTTTTCCCGGACGCTCTAGCAATTTGGGAGGGAAAACTCTATGGAACAATAGAGGTGAGTCCCCGCCAAAATCCACAGGGGACTTGGCAACCCTACCTAGGTGTGAGTCACCAAGATGAGGTCTCTCGGTGTTCTTTGTGGCGAAGTCAGAATGTGAGCCAAGTGGAAGGTGTTTCTGAGCAAAGGTTCGGGAACTGGGCTGTACCATTATAGATTTATCACTTTATTATTTATTACTCAGTGCCGTCTGACCCATCAGGTCTCGTCGCCTTCAATTTCAGCCAAGCGGCTCTGATGACGATTTCCTTAGCCAAAAAAAAAAAAGGCCGATCCTATTCTTTTGTCTGTAATTTCACAAAATAAAACTAACACGCTGTTAACTGTGGTGCAAGGGTGGGGGAACCTTTTTTCTGCCAAGGGCCATATGGATATTTATAACATCATTCGCGGGCCATAAAAAAATTATCAACTCAAAAAACAGTGCTCCGCCGAGGGAGAATGATTCAGGCCAGCAAAATTAATGCAAACAATTGTTTTTCTATTTGAAGTCATGTGGGGAGAGCCTAATCTGGCACACACACACACACACACACCCAGCCCGCCGCCCTAGGCAAATGCATAGGTCCAGGGCTTTTTTGTAGAAAAGCCCAGCAGGAACTCAGTAGCATATTAGACCACATCCCCTAATATTAGCATATTAGGTCACACATCCATTAGCATATTAGGCCACACCCTCTGGGGTAATCAAGTGCAAATTGAATGGTGACAGTAACTTTTCCAGGCCCTGCAGCAATTCTGGCCGGCCAGCCAGGCCCCAGGGAGGCTGCCGCACAGTACATTTTGGCCCTGTGATCCCTGCCTGGCCCTGGGGAGGCTGCTGCACAGCGCGGCTGGGCCCCACGATCCTCGCTGGCCAGCCAGGCCCCAGGGAGGCTGCCACATGGCTCGGTTTGGTCCAACAATCCCCGAGGGCCACACCAAGTGACCTTGAGGGCCACATGCGGCCCTCGGGACGGAGGTTCCCCACCCCTGCTGTAATGGCACAAAAATAAAGAACAATTTTCAAAACAGTCAATGCTGACAAAATCTTATTGTATTTTTACACAATATTATTGCCTCTTAACATGGAGCATTAAAGCAACAGGCAGAGTCCATAAAGTCCAATAAACAAAGTAATTAATTCACAAAGTCCATTATAAGTTCACACTCATTAGTTCTCAAATCGAAACCATCAAGTCCATGAGAAGTCCAGTATGCAGTCCTAGTCCACATGAAGATCCTAGATAATCCCTCGTTCCGATGACTTCTTCCTCACTGAACCTCAGATAGTGAAGGCACGTACCAAACTATGCCATCATAGTGGTTTTTATGTCCACCCTGTATATTTTGTGGGTCCAATTAATTAATTGCATGATTACGTCCAAGTTTTCAAGTAATTATTTTAGACAAGGCACTCTGATTCCAAAGCACTTAAGGCAAATATTTCTAAGACAAGAAAGGCCGCTTTGTCTTAGAAATTTAAGTCTCCATTTGAGAACGAATGAGGGTGGACTTATAATGGACTCTGTGAATTAATTTCTTTGTTCATCGGACTTTTATATACTCTGCCTTTTGCTTTAACGCTCCATGTGAAGAGGCGATAATGTCGCGTAAAAAATACAATAAAGTTTTGTCATCGTTGACCTTTTTGAAAATTGGTGCGCTGTTACAGCGAACGGTGCGTTGGTTTTATTTTTGCAATTTCACAGAGCCATTAGCCGCTTTTTAAAAAAAAATTAAGGGGGGAAAAAAAGAGGAAAGACTGTGTTTGAAGACACACCTCCCTCGGCTTGGGCCAGGTGCGCCACGTCAGGGGCTGAGAATGCTGTCTAATCCGGCCCAGCTGACTGCTCTGTGAACAGTTATCCCTTCCACGGAATCTCATAGCCTGCAGACACTCAAACGAGCATTTGCGTCTCCCTCAAAGAGGCGGAAGTTAGGGTTTGTTTGGGTTTTTTTTTTTTTAAGCAGATCTCCAGGACACTGTTGAGCAAGACACAGACATTATTTCCTCCCCCTAATTTAGGGTTGCCAGTCCCCAGCTGAGAACCAAAAGGGGAGAATCGCGGGGAGACTGGAAACAGAAAAAATACCGTGATAAACTAACGAAAACACTGTACACAATTTACACCACTCTTATCAAATATAAATAGGTGGCAATCGACACACAATTCATGTAACCGCACTTATACCGGGCGAGGCATTTTCATAACACAAAACCAATGCAACGAAGCACACAGAATTCCTTGGCTGAAAATTATTTTCAAAAAAGTACTTGTATAAAGATATAGTATACCACCGAAGTTTCAAAAAAGATTGGACCAGGGGGGTCCAGTTCTATGAGCCCCGAAAGAATGTGCCTCATCCTTCATTATTTCCAATGGAAGGAAGGCATTTAAAAAGATGTGCAGTCCCTTTAAATGCGATGGTCAGAACTCCATAGGAGTGGAAGAAATTTAAAGGATATATGGAGAAAGAGTGGAATGTCAAAAGACATTGGTATGAATGAGAAAAAAAATATTGAACTTTGATCGGTTAGTAGTACCTTTAGTATTGAACTTAAGTCTATAACCTCGGGGAAGTCAATATTGGAGGGAGGGGGGATTGAATTACCATATGGGTTAGTATAGAAAATTTTATTAATAAGTTTTGTAACCATATGTTATCAATAAATTGTTAAAACACAAAAGAACTCCCTTTGGAGTTCAATTATGCTTGTCACACCCTTGCTCCTGGCTCCGCCCCCAAAGTCCCCAGATATTTATTGAATTGGACTTGGCAACCTTAGTCTCCGCGGCACTGTCGAGCTACACACAGACAGGTTTGGAGGGCAGGCTCCGCAACGTTATAACCCACTGAGGTCTTTCCCTTTCTTATCACCGCGGCCTCCTCCAGCTGCACCCCCAAATCACCAGGTATTCCCCAACCCAGGCCTGGCAACCAGTTGCCCCATGTTTCTGGGACATGGGCAAGGCTATTGCACAGAGGGGTTTGTTATTGGCGAGGGGTTACCACTTAGCCCAGAATTAGGTTTTAACCGCCCTGTCCCTTACAGCTGAAGAGCCCCGTGGCACAGAGTGTTAAAGCTGCAGTACTGCAGTCCTAAGCTCTGCTCACGTCCTGAGTTCGATCCCCGGTGGAAGCTGGGTTTTCAGGTAGCCGGCTCGAGGTTGACTCAGCCTTCCGAGGTTGTTAAAATGAGTCCCCAGCTTGCTGGGGAGGAAGCGTAGATGACTGGGGAAGGCAAGGGCAAACCACCCCGTCAAAAGTCTGCCGTGAAAAGGTTGTAAAAGCGACGTCACCTTGGAGTCGAAAACGACTGGTGCTTGCACAGGGGACCTTTCCTTTTCCCCTTACAGCTCAACCTGAAGGATGCTTTTAATATAGGGAAGTGTGTTTTTAAAACATTCAGATGAATAAAAAATTGCGGAAAACTTGGGAGACCTGTGCACTGTTTCATGTCACATATATATATATTTTAAATCAAGCCACATATAATGAAAATTAAGCCACATGTAGTAATAAATCAAGCTTCATGTAATGATGAAAAGAACTTGAAAAAGTGGGAAAAACCATCTTCAAATAAAGCTCATTGAAGTCCAATGTTAAATATGAATCCAAATCTTCCAAAGTTCTTTCCAAGTGCAATTAAGCATGAAAATCCAAACGCAGCAGTGGACGGGATAGTACTCCATTGCCCCCACTTCACAATTGCTTCTTTGAACATTTAACAATCAAAACATGGCAAGAACGCTTCAAAGCACTTCCAAAATTCAGGTGCAGCAGCTCAAGTCTTTGGATTCCTATTTAACACTGGACTTCAATGGCCTTTATTTGAAGATGGCTTTTCCCACTTCATCCAGTTCCTTCTTTCATCGTTACATGAGGCTTGATTTATTATTACACATGGCTTAATTTTCATTATATACGGCTTGATCTCCAATATTTATACGAGGCTTTCGTTGTTACTGTTATATGTGGCTTGATTTTCTACATTTGGAGATTTAAAGATATATGAATTTCCTACTCAGCTGCCCTGAGCCTGCCCCGGCGGGGAGGGCGGGATATAAATAAAATTATCTATCTAATCTACTTCTTTGGTTTCTTATTTGAGGCAGGTTTCACAGAACCTGGGGTTCTACTTCCCACCTGGAAACTGGCAACCCCACAACACTTAAGAGCTACCTTTGAAGCCCTACATCACTTGGGACTGAGAGCCAGTTTGGTGTAGTGGTTAAGTGTGCAGACTCTTATCTGGGAGAACTGGGTTTGATTCCCCACTCCTCCACTTACAATTGCTGGAATGGCCTTGGGTCAGCCAGAGCTCTGGCAGAGGTTGTCCTTGAAAGGGCAGCTTCTGGGTAGAGCTCTCTCAGCCCCACCCACCTCACAGGGTGTCTGTTGTGGGGGGAGAAGATATGGGAGATTGTAAGCTGCTCTGAGTCTCTGATTCAGAGAGAAGGGTGGGGTATAAATCTGCAGTCGTCTTCTTCTTCTTCTTCTTCTTCTTCTTCTTCTTCTTCTTCTTCTTCTTCTTCTTCTTCTTCTTCTTCTTCTTCTTCTTCTTCTTCTTCTTCTTCTATCTGTAGGGCTGGTTTCTCCCATATGCCCCCACCCAGAAATTAAGATCACAGGGAGAGACCCTATCACCACTGCCCCATAAGTTTAAAAGTAAGGCTTCATTAAGAAAAGACCACCAACAAACTGAATTAGCAAATTGAATAGGGTTTGAAACACATGCCTATACTCTAGATTAATGCTCTACAGATCCTAACTTCTGCGAAACCCTAGCCTAAGTAAATAGTACTATTTTAAAGTGAGTCTAAATAGAAAAGGCAGGAAGGAGAAAAGGGGAAAGATATACTAGCCCAGGCCTCCACAACCTGTAGATCAGGCCACTGGTCCATCTGGTCCAGCATCCTGTCTCACACAGTGGCCAACCAATTTCTCTGGAAGGCCAACAACAGGGCAGAGAGGCTGAGGCCTTCATAGGAACATCAGAAGAGCCCTGCTGGATCAGACCAGTGGTCCAGCCAGTCCAGCATCCTGTCTCACACAGTGACCAACTAGTTCCTCTGGAGGGCCAGCTACAGGGCAGAGAGCCTGAGGCCTTCATAAGAACGTCAGAAGAGCCCTGCTGGATCAGACCAGTGAGGGTCCATCTAGCCCAGCACCCTGTCTCATACACAGTGGCCAACCAGTACCTCTGACAGCCAACAGCAGGACATAGAGTTCGAGGCCTTCTCCTGATGTTCCCTTGTGTCTCTGAGATTCAGAGGTTGCCTGCTTCTGAATGTGGAGGAATGTGCAGTCACCATGGCTAGTAGTCATGGATGGGGAGTGGGGGAGAGGTACTTGTGAATTTCCTGCATTGTGCGGGGAGTTGGACTAGATGACCCTGGAGGTATCTCCCAACTCTATGATTCTATGGCCTATCCTCCATTCATCCCCTTTGAAAGCTGTTTATTCCTATCAGGGTTTATTTTGTAGCAGGAGCTCCTTTGTATATTAGGCCACACACTCCTGATGTAGCCAATCCTCCAAGAGCTTCCAGGGCTCTCAGTACAGACCTATTGTAAGCTCCAGGAGGGCTGCCTACATCATAAGGGTGTGGCCTAATATGCAAAGGAGTTCCTGCTACAAAAAAAAGCCCTGATTCCTACAGCCATCCCTACATCCTCAGGCAGCGAATTCCGCATTTTAATTGCTCTGTGTAAAGTAGATCAAGATGGGTAGCCAGTAGCAGTAGAAAGAGAGCCTAACAAAATTTGGGGCAGGGGGGGAGCTTTTGTAAAGTACTGCCCACTTCGTCAGATACAGCCAGAATGTGAGTCCACCTGTCCTCTATATTTGAAAGAGCTATTTCAGATGCCAAATAATGTTGCCAAGTCCCCCACGGGCTCTGGCAGGCATGCGGCACGATGATGTCATCCGTAAGTGACGTCATTGCCCTGGCGACGCCGTGGGCCGGCCACTCTAGGTGTTTCCGGGAAAACTTTATGGTTTTCCCAGATGCTCTAGCATTTTAGGAGGGAAAAATTCTATGGTACCATGGAGTTTTCCCCTCCCAAAATGCTACAGCTTCTGGGAAAAACCATAGAGTTTCCCCGGAAGCCACAGAGTTTTCCCTCCCAAATTACTAGAGCGTCTGAGAAAACCATAGAGTTTCCCCCGAAATGCCTAGAGTGGATGGCGCGCAACACCGCCAACACGATGACATCACTAGTGGGGGACATCATTGCGCCGGCGACGTCGGGGGAGGTTCCCCAATGTGAGCCAGCGGGTCAGAACCCCTGACCGGACCGGACCTAATGCCAAATGACATTATCTGGCAAAACAATATTGTCCTTTGCCTGCTAATGTCATTTTGGCATCTGAAATCCCTCCACTTTCCAATATATGACAGATGGACTGACATTCCAGCTGAAACTGAAGGAGTGAGTGGTGGTGACTCACAAAAGCTCATACCATATACCACAAGCTCTGTGTAAAGTAGCATTTCCTTTTACCCATCCTGAACCTACTGCGCATCTGTTTCACTGGATGTCCTCGAGTTCTAGTATTTCGGGAGAGAGAGAAAAAGCTCCCTTTGTCAACACCAGTGTTCCCTCTAAGCTGAGTTTGTGTGAGCTAGCTCGCAGTTTTTTAGCTACCAGCTCACGCATTTTTCTCTTAGCTCAGGAAGGGAGGGAGAGAAAAAGGAAGGAAGAAGGGAGGGAGGAGGGAGGGAAGGAAGGAAGGAAGGAAGGAAGGAAGGAAGGAAGGAAGGAAGGAAGGAAGGAAGGAAGGAAGGAAGGAAAATAAATTGGAAAATAGAGGAGGGAGGGAGAGGTGGAAAGAAAGCAACTTTAGTCTCCAAGCCGCTGGCTGGCTTGACTTGGCAAAGTGATTTAAAGAGACAAATGACTTATCCGAGCCAGCACGTGGGGTGGTGAGGCCACACAATGTGTGTGAAAGAGCCACATGAGTTCCCAAACTGCAGTTCCCCCCCAGCCCTTTTCATTACAGATTTGTAAAGAGAAAGATGTAGATTGCACCTTATCACTACGCAACGAAAACGACACAGACTTGTTTGTTTGTTCCTTCAATGAAAGCTGTATA
Source organism: Heteronotia binoei (assembly GCF_032191835.1). NCBI lineage: Eukaryota > Metazoa > Chordata > Lepidosauria > Squamata > Gekkonidae > Heteronotia > Heteronotia binoei. The sequence goes on from NC_083223.1 coordinate 3,861,447, forward strand.
TTGTTGCAGTACATCTTTATATAAATCACAATCTAGCTATTTCTTAAAAAATAAATAAATAAGGGAAGGAAAGCCCTCCCATATGGGGAGAAGAAAATGGGGCCATATAAAGTCGAGGCAAGGAAAGTGTGAAGATGCTTAATTGCCAACGCAAATGCTTCCTCGTGTAGAGCAGCAACCAGAGTCTTTGGGGGTGGAGCCAGGAGACTTTAGGGGTGGAGCCAGGAGCAAGGCTGTGACAAGCACAATTGAACTCCAAAGGGAGCTCTGGCCATCACGTTTAAAGGGACCGCACGCCTCGGAAATGCTTTCCCTCCACTGGCAATAAGGAAGGCTAGGGGCACCTTCTTTTTGGTTGTCCTGGTCCAACCCTTTTGAAACTCGGAGGGTATTTTAAGGAGAGGCACCGGATACCATGTTGAAAATCTGGTGCCTCTCTCTCAACCGCCAGCCCTCCCAGAGCCCCGGATACCCATGGATCTCTTCTCTATTCTACCCTACGGGGATCAGTCTGCTTAAGTGAATAAAGGAGCGCCCAGCAGCCATTCCCCTCCCTCCCCCGCTTTCTGAAGCAGGGGGGCGGCCTCCAAAACGGGGGATCCCCCGCCCCCACCTGGGGATTGGCAGCCCTCCTGTTTGCATGCATCTCTCTTTGCAACAGGAGCCCCGAGGGGCAGGAAAGCCTGGGGAGCCCGAGGGGGCGGCGCGCCGGGCAGAGGCGGGCGGGGAGGCGGGGAGGCGGGCGCGCTTGCGCAGGGGGCGGGCCCGGGCTGTGGCCGCCGCTGCTGGGGCGAAGTTGTCCCGCGGCCCGGCCACAAGTTGGCTCCTCCGGCGGGGGCGGCCGGGCTGCTGCTGCTTGCTGCGCTCCCCTCCCTCGGGCCATGGCGTTCCGCAGGCGGGCCAAGAGCCACCCGCTCTTCAGCCACGAGTTCCTCATCCACAACCACGCCGACATCGGCTTCTGCCTGGTGCTCTGCGTCCTCGTCGCGCTCATGTTCGAGGTGAGCCCCCCCCGCCCCCCCCGGCCCGGCCTCCTGCTGCAGGACCCCCCGCCCGCCCCCGCCCGGGGAAGGCGAGCTCCTCGTTTGGGGACCCCCTCGCCCAGATCCCCTCTTTTGGAGAGACCCCCTCGCCCCATCTCCTCTTTGGGGGACCCCCCCTCGCCCCGATCCCCTCTTTCGGGGACCCCCCTCGCCCCAATCTCCCCTTTGGGGGACCCCCTCGCCCAGATCCCCTCTTTAGGGGACCTCCCTCCCCAGATCCCCTCTTTTGGAGAGACCCCCTCGCCCCATCTCCTCTTTGGGGGACCCCCCTCGCCCAGATCCCCTCTTTGGGGGACCTCCCTCCCCAGATCCCCTCTTTTGGAGACCTCCTCGCCCAGATCCCCTCTTTGGGGGACCCCCCTCGCCCAGATCCCATCTTTTGGAGACCCCCTCGCCCAGATCCCCTCTTTGGGGGACCCCCCTTCGCCCCGATCCCCTTTTGGGGGACCCCCCTTCACCCAGATCCCCTTTTGGGGGACCCCCCTCACCCAGATCCCCTCTTTTGGAGACCCCCCTCGCCCAGATCCCCTCTTTGGGGGACCCCCTCGCCCAGATCCCCTCTTTGGGGGACCCCCCTTCGCCCCGATCCCCTTTTGAGGGACCCCCCTCACCCAGATCCCCTCTTTTGGAGACCCCCCTCGCCCAGATCCCCTCTTTGGGGGACCCCCCTCTCCCAGATCCCCTCTTTTGGAGACCCCCTCGCCCAGATCCCCTCTTTGGGGGACCCCCCTCGCCCAGATCCCCTCTTTGGGGGACCCCCCTTCGCCCCGATCCCCTTTTGAGGGACCCCCCTCACCCAGATCCCCTCTTTTGGAGACCCCCCTCGCCCAGATCCCCTCTTTGGGGGACCCCCCTCTCCCAGATCCCCTCTTTTGGAGACCCCCTCGCCCAGATCCCCTCTTTGGGGGACCCCCTCGCCCAGATCCCCTTTTGAGGGACCCCCCTCACCCAGATCCCCTCTTTTGGAGACCCCCCTCGCCCAGATCCCCTCTTTGGGGGACCCCCTCGCCCAGATCCCCTCTTTGGGGGACCCCCCTTCGCCCCGATCCCCTTTTGAGGGACCCCCCTCACCCAGATCCCCTCTTTTGGAGACCCCCCTCGCCCAGATCCCCTCTTTGGGGGACCCCCCTCTCCCAGATCCCCTCTTTTGGAGACCCCCTCGCCCAGATCCCCTCTTTGGGGGACCCCCCTCGCCCAGATCCCCTCTTTGGGGGACCCCCCTTCGCCCCGATCCCCTTTTGAGGGACCCCCCTCACCCAGATCCCCTCTTTTGGAGACCCCCCTCGCCCAGATCCCCTCTTTGGGGGACCCCCCTCTCCCAGATCCCCTCTTTTGGAGACCCCCTCGCCCAGATCCCCTCTTTGGGGGACCCCCCTCGCCCAGATCCCCTCTTTTGGAGACCCCCTCGCCCAGATCCCCTTTTGGGGGGACCCCCCTCGCCCAGATCCCCTCTTTTGGAGACCCCCCTCGCCCAGATCCCCTTTGGGGGACCCCCTAGCCCAGATCCCCTTTTTTGATACCCCCCCTCGCCCCGATCCCCTCTTTTGGAGACCCCCCTCGCCCCGATCTCCCCTTTGGGGGACCCCCCCTTCTCCCCGATTCCCTTTTGGGGACCCCCTGCCCCAGATCCCCCCTTTTGGGGACCCTCCCCTCCCCTCGCCCCGCTCTCCTCCCTGCTTGCTTCGGATCCTTCTGGCGCGCCCCTCTCCGGAGCCTTGAGTCCTGGCCGGCCCTGCCCCCAGCCCCTCAGCCCCCGTTGCGCACTCTTTTGGGGCCGGACAATGGGCGGAGGAGAGCCTCGTCCTCCGGCCCCCTGGCCCCGCCGCTTCCCCTCGGAAATCCCAGGCAGCGGCCCGGCGGGCGGGCGGAAGGAAGGAAGGAAGGAAGGAAGCGTGCATGCCCGGGGAAGGGGGGGGGGGAGATTCCGGCCGGGCTTTGTCGCCTTGGAGTTGGCTGTGGGGTTGCCGGGAGAAGTTTGCGCCTTCTCCCTTCGGTCTTGCGGAAGGACTCTGGCCTATTAGGGATGCCAGCCTCCAGGTGAGGCCTGGGGTTCTCCCGGAATCACGGCGCATTTCTAGAGCGCAGAGATCAGCTCCTCTGGAGAAAACGGGGGCTTTAGAGAGTTGACTTTACTGCATTGCAACCAGTGTTCCCTCTAAGCTGCAGGGCCTTGTGAGCAAAAATTCTGCTTTGTGAGCTGCTGGTATTAAAGTTGGGAACTGCTGCATCAATGAGCGAGCTCTGGGGTCATCCTTCCCGAGCTAAGACAAAAATGGGTGAGACGGAGGCTAAAAATCTGTGAGCTAGTTCACACTAACTTGGCTTAGAGGGAACCCTGATTGTAACTCCATAGAATCCTACAGCTGGAAGAGACCTCCGGGGTCATCTAGTCCAACCCCCTGCATAAGGAGTTCCCTGCCATCTCTAGGTCTCACCCCCAAATCTTCCAGAGTTTCCTAACCTGAAGCTTACAGGCAACCCTACTCCCCCGCTCCCCCTCACACAAACACCCCCACTGGCCAAGGGAGAACCTGGCAACCTAGTATGAAAGACCTGGGTTCAAAATGCTACAGCACGGTGGCTGTTTTCTGGCACTGTCTCGACCCGGCCTTTCTCGCAGGGGTGTTGTGAAGATAAAATGGAAGCGGGCGGAGCCGTATTGCCTTGAGCTCTTTAGGGGAAGGAAGGGGTGAAGAAGAAATCTAAGCAATGAATAAAATTATGAAAGTCCTTTTTGTCCCCTTCCTTTCTCCAAGGAGCCTGAGGCTGCAGCCGTTATAGCCTCACAACAGCCTTGCAGAGTAGGCTAGGCTGAGCAGGAACGACCAGCCCAAGGGTTGCTTAGAATTTCAGTGGGATTACCACTCTGCGAAGTTAATGCTGAGTCTCCTGCTGTTGAGGAGGCGCTGTGGCTCGGTGGTAGAGCATCTGCTTGGCATGCAGAAGGTCCCAGGTTCTGTCCCTGGAATCTCCAGTTAAAAGATCTGGCCAGGGCTTTTTTTTTTTTTTGTAGCAGGAACTCCTTTGCATTAGGCCACACCCCTCTGATGTAGCCAATCCTCCTGGAGCTTACAGTAGGCCCTGTAAGAAGAGCCCTCTAAGCTCCAGGAGGATTGGCTACATTAGAGGGGTGTGGCCTAATATGTAAAGGAGCTCCTGTTACAGAACAAACCCTGAATCTGGTGATGGGAAAGACCTCTGTCTGAGATCTTGGAGAGCTGCTGCCAGCCTGACGATCTAAAGCATAAAGGTCGAGGTAGTCCCTTGTTCAAGCACCAGTCATTTCTGACTCTGGGGTGACGTCACATCACGTTTTCACGGCAGACATTTTACGGGGTGGTTTGCCCTTGCCTTCCCCAGTCATCTACGCTTTACCCCCCAGCAAGCTGGGTCCTCATTTGACCGACCTCAAAAGGATGGAAGGCTGAGTCAACCTGGAGCTGGCTACTTGAACCCAGCTTCCGCCGGGATAAAACTCAGGTCGTGAGCAGAGCTTAGGACTGCAGTACTGCAGCTTTACCACTCTGTGCCACGGGGCTCTTAATCCAGCATAAGGCAGCTTTATGCATTCGCATGGCGGTGCAGAACGGCTTCCCACCCTCCTGGGGTCGTCATGTTGCTGGGGATCTCTTGGGGAATAAGAATTATTTTACGGTATTGTGTGCAGAATAGCCGGGAGATCCTAAGATTGTCTGGCAACAGAAGTTCAAGCTCTTTTGGTGTCATGCACCACTAGGTGGCAAGTTAGACTTTGTTTTCTTAGGACGAGAGTTGTTTCAGAGGTGGTTTTGCCGTTGCCTGCCTCTGCGTCACGCCCCTGGTATTCCTTGGAGGTGGACCTTTTGAATACTAACCATGCTTGCCCCTGCCTGATGCTGGAGATCTGACAAGATTGGGCTAACCTGAGCTTTCCGGGTCCTCTTCTGCTCTTAGATTATGGAGCTGCACCGTGACGTTGGGCACTTGGCGTTCAGGGAAGACAAGCAGGGAAATGAAATCGCCCGGCGCTCTCGTTGGTCCCTCGCGATGCTAGACATGAGCCAATCGCATTCTCTCAGCCTAACCTACCTCACAGGGTGGTTGTGAGGATGAAATGGAGGCTGGGGGGGGATGATGCAATTGGGGAGGAAGTCAGGGCAGAGAGCAGGGGTGGCCAAGCTGGGGCTCTTTCACGATTATTGTGGGGCTCTTGAAGCCCCCACCGCCCCATTGGCTGGCTTGGAGAAGGCATGGGTCTCTTCAGATCACTTTGCCAAGTCAAGTTAGCTGACAGCTTGGAGAATGCATGTGAAGTTAAAGTTGCTTTCTTTCCACCTCTCCCTCCCCTTCCCATCTATTTGCCTCCCTCCCTCTCTCCCTTCCTTCCTTCTTTCCTCCCTCCCTCCCCCTCCCTTCCTTTCCTCTCTCCCTTTCTCCTTCCCTTCCCCTCCCTTCCTTCCCTTCCTCTTTCCCTCCCTCCCTCCCCCTCCCTTCCTTCTTCCCTTCCTCCTTCCTTTCCTTCTTTTCTCCCTCCTTCCCTTCTTTCTTTCTCCTTCCCTTCCTTCTTTCCTCCCTTCTCTCCTCCCTTCCTCCCTACCTTCTTTCTTTTCTCCCTCCTTCCCTCCCTTCTTTCCTCCCTCCCCCTCCCTTTCTTCTTTCCTCCCTCCCTTCCTCTCTCCTTCCCTTCCTTCCTTCTTTTCTTCCTCACTCACTCCCTTCCTTCTTTCCTCCCTCCCTTCCTCCATCCCCCTTCCTTTCCTCCCTCCCTCCCTCCTTTCCTCCCTCCCTCCTTCCCTTCCTTCCTTCCTTCCTCCCTCCCTCCCCCTTACTTCCTTCTTCCCTCCGTCCTTCCCTTCCTCCCTCCCATCCTTCCTTCTTTCCTCCCTCCCTCCCTTCCTTCTTTCCTCCCTCCCTTCCTTCTTTCCTCCCTCCCTCCCTTCCTTCTTTCCTCCCTCCCTTCCTTCTTCCCTTCCTCTCTCCCTCCCTCCCCCTCCTTTCCTTCTTTCCTCCCTCCTCCCTTTCCTTCTTTTCTCCCTCCTTCCCTTCCTTCTTTCCTCCCTTCTCTCCTCCCTCCCTTCCTCCCTACCTTCTTTCTTTCTTTCCTCCCTCCCTTCCTTCTTTTCTCCCTCCTTTCCTTCCTTCTTTCCTCCCTCCCTCCCCCTCCCTTTCTTCTTTCCTCCCTTTTCTCATCCCTTCCTCCCTCCCTCCCTCCCTCCCTTCTTTCCTCCTTTCCCCTCCCTTCCTTCTTTCCTCCCTCCCTCCCTTCCTCCATCCCCCCTTCCTTCCTTTCCTCCCTCCCTTCCTTCCTTCTTTCCTTCCTTCCTCCCTCCCTCCCTCCTTCCCTTCCTTCCTTCCTCCCTCCCTCCCCCTTCCTTCCTTCTTTCCTCCCTCCTTCCCTTTCTCCCTCCCATCCTTCCTTGTTTCCTCCCTCCCTTGTTTCCTCCCTCCCTCCCTTCCTTCCTCCCTCCCTCCTTCCCCCTCCCTCCCTCCCCCCTCCCTTCCTTCTTTCCTCCCTCCCTCCCTCCTTCCCTTCCTTCCTTCCTCCCTCCCATCCTTCCTTCTTTCCTCCCTCCCTTCCTTCCTCCTTTCCTTCCTCCTTCCCCCTCCCTCCCTCCCCTCTCCCTTCCTTCTTTCCTCCCTCCCTCCCTTCCTTCCTCCCTCCCCCCTCCCTTCCTCCTTCCCCCTCCCTCCCTCCCCCCTCCCTTCCTTCCTTCTCTCAAACATCTGGTTTTCATGCCTTGCGGCTCTCAAACATCTAGCATTTGTTCTATGTGGCTCTTACATTAAGCAAGATTGGCCACCCCTGGTATAGATGAATTAAATAAACAGGCCGTGTTCAAAAGCCGCCATCTTCAGCCTGCAGATAAAACCTCCCCTGCTGGTCATGAGCACCTAGGCTGCTGCAATTCAGTTATTTATTTGCTGCTTTTTAAAAATGCACGCAGGTAGAGAGGGGGGCATCACGCCTGCGGCCTAAGGCAGCGGTGGGGCGAGAGGAAGTGGCCGGCCGCTGTGTGAGGCAGTGTGCTGCGCTATCAGTCTGATCCAGCAGGGGCCCTTCTTATGTCACAGCACAGAAGTCATGAGGGTTTTTCCTTTAGTCTGGACAGATGAAAAAACTGTGGTGCTTTAGGGTTGCCAAGATACTCCACCGCTGCGGCTGGAGACTTGTTCTTCGCATGTGCAAAGCGGAAGAACCTAGAAGTGATGTCACACTGAAAACGCTCTAGGACTCATGTAAAACTCTATGGTGCTGTAGTGTTTTCAGCACAAGTCCTAGAGCATCCCTGCGCACCCCCCCCCCCCCGTATGACGATGTCACTTCTGGGTGATGTCATTGTGCCGACAATGGGGCTGTTTGGTGACAGAGAAGTCATGTGGCTTTCTGTCATGTGTGTGCAACTGAGTAGGCCCCGTGCTACTGTGTGGGGTTGGAGGTGGGCTCTGGATGCGGAGAGGTTGAAGACTGCTCTTTTAAAGGACAGCCCCTTCAGAGTAACAGGGAGGCCCAAGAGACCTGGGCGGGGACCTTTCTGGTGTGTGGTAGATGGTTTCCCAGAATCCTCTCCGCTTACAGGGGCTCTCAGACTGGCAACTGGCTCCCTGTCTCTCTCCCCGTGACCTAGCCACAGTGATCCACGCAGTGGTCACCTCCAGGCTGGATTACTGTACACTGGGCTGCCGTTGAGGTGGACTTGGAAACTCCAGCTGTTTCAAAATGCAGTGGCTTTCCTTATGGGGCATCTCAGAGTGCATATCCAACCAGTGCTCCACCAGCTGCCTTGGCTTGCAGTGTGAATACAAAATCCAGCTCAAGGTTATGGTGTTAACCTTCAAAGTCCTGAGCGGTCTGGACCCACATATCTACAAGACTGCTTCTCACGCCGGATCCCTCAAAGAGCATTATGCTCGCCTGAACAAGAGCTGCTGGTGGTCTCTGCCCTGAAGGACGTCCATTTAGCCTCAACCAGAGACAGAGCCTTTTTAGCTTTGGCTCCAGCCTAATGGGACACTCTCCTAAAGGAGATCAGGGCCCTGCGAGATCTGCTTCAGTACCGCAGGGCTTGTAAAATGGAAATGTTCTGCCAGGCCTTTGGTTGAAATATTGGAGCACACCGAGTCCCCAAATATTATACAGATATTTTACATTCTTTTTAATCTCTAATGCAGGGGTGTCAAACATGTGGCCTGGGGGCTGAATCAGGCCCCTGGAGGGCCCTTATCAGGCCCCCGAGCAACTGGCTGTCATCTGCTTGCTTCTCCCTCTCTCTTGTTTCCTTCTGCTTTGCCAGGCTTGCTCAATCGCACAGGAGCTACAGAGCAAAACTTCTATTTTCTGCACTGGCTGAGGTTCCTCCCTTGGGGAGGAAAGAGGGAGGCAGAGCTTGCTTTGCCAGGCTCTCTCAATCGCACAGCAGAGCTACTGAGCCAAGCCTCTCTTCCTTCTATTGGCTGAGGCTCCTCCCCCTCCTGGTCCCCTGGGGAAGGAAGGAAAGAGCCAGAGCTTCCTTTGCCCAGTTCCCTGGATCCCATGGGAGAAACACAAAGAAAGCACCTTTCAGACTGAGTGCTAATGTTTTAAGCATGTTTTAAGTTTTTTTTTTTTAAATCTTTAATTCTGCTTGTTTGTGTCTGATGTAAAGTTTATATCTCTGCTACCTAATCTTTAATAGGAACATGCACGGCCCAACCCGACAAGGTTTCATTTATGTCAGATCCGGCCCTCATAACAAAGGAGTTTTGGCACCCCTGTTCTAACATATAGTAAAAATATTTATTTGACCATTATTCACATCCGTACAATAATAGAACACAGTCCCATGAGAAATCCTCACTTCCTCTTGAAGAAAATGCAAAGAGCAACAGACCCTTCTCTCTTATTCTCCGTGTTGGAGCTTTTAGCACCCAGAATTTCTTGCTCCCACGGTGAATTTTTTTCAAGCCATCAAATAGTCTATAAAAAAACTTCCTTTTTTCCAGGAAATTAGTTCACCTTATGCCTTCTCAGTGTAGGGTGTCTATTGTGCCACTTTTTATTTTCATCGTATTGTCCTGGTGTTGTATCTACCTCTCGAGCTTTTGCCTGTCTGAATCTGCTCCTGGGAGAATTCAATAGGTAGGGAAAGAAGTCCTTTTCTCCCTTTCTTACAATACGAGAACTTGTGGACATTCAATGAAATTGCTGAGCAGTCGGGTTAGAACTGATAAAAGGAAGTACTTTTTTCCACCCAAAGGGTGATTAAGGCTCACCAGATCTCAGAAGCTAACCAGGGTCAGCCTGGAATAGATGGGAGATCCAGGGGTTAAGAACATAAGAGAAGCCATGTTGGATCAGGCCCATGGCCCATCCAGTCCAACACTCTGTGTCACAGAAGAACATAAGAGAAGCCCTGTTGGATCAGGCCCATGCCCCATCCAGTACAACACTCTGTGTCACATAAGAACATAAGAGAAGCCATGTTGGATCAGGCCAATGGCCCATCCACTCCAACACTTTGTGTCACATAAGAACATAAGAGAAGCCATGTTGGATCAGGCCCATGGCCCATCCAGTCCAACACTCTGTGTCACAGAAGAACATAAGAGAAGCCCTGTTGGATCAGGCCCATGCCCCATCCAGTACAACACTCTGTGTCACATAAGAGGAGCCATGTTGGATCAGGCCCGTGGCCCATCCAGTCCAACACTCTGTGTCACATAAGAACATAAGAGGAGCCATGTTGGATCAGGCCCGTGGCCCATCCAGTCCAACACTCTGTGTCACACAGTGGCCAAAAAATCCAGGTGCCATCAGGAAGTCCATCAGTGGGGCCAGAACTCCAGAAGCCCTCCCACTGTGCCCTCCCAAGCACCCAGAATACAAAGCATCACTGCCCCAGACAGAGAGTTCCATCAATACGCTGTGGCTAATAGCCACTGATGTATCTCTACTCCAGATGTTTATCCAATCCCCTTCTGAAGCTGGCTATGCTTGTAGCCGCCACCACCTCCTGTGGCAGTGAATTCCACATCTTAATCACCCTTTGGGTGAAGAAGTACTTCCTTTTATCTGTTCTAACCAGACTGCTCAGCAATTTCATTGAGTGCCCACAAGTTCTCATATTGTGACAAAGGGAGAAAAGTACTTCTTTATCTTCTCTATCTCTATTCCACCTCTCCCTCCCTCCTGTATAACACTGGGGGGGGGGGCAGGCAGGGTGGTCATGGGGTGTGAGATACTGAGCAACTCCCACTAGGAGCATGAAATGCCCACGGTTCATTTTTGTTTGTTTGTTTTCTGACATTACCAGCAGTAATCCCTCTAAGCTGTGGAGTCTTGTGAGCAGAAATTCGACTTTGTGAGCTGCTGGCATTCAAGTTGTGAGCGGCTGCATCAGTTACTTTGCTCTGCGGCCATTTTTCCGGAGCTGAGACAAAATTGTGTGAGCCGGAGACCAAAAAACGGTGAGCTAGCTCATGCTAACTCAGCTTGGAGGGAACATTGATTGCCACTGGTCTGACAGTTGTGTGCCGTCTGAAAACGGTCTAGCCAGGGGTGGAATGCTAGCAGGAGCTGCTTTGCATATTAGGCCACACACCCCTGATGTAGCCAATCCTCCAAGAGCTTACAAGGTTACATTGGGGGGGGGTGGCCTAATATGCAAAGGAGCTCCTGCTAGCATTCCAGCCCTGGGTCTAGCAATCTCTGATCTGTGGAACTCTCTGCCACAAGATGCAGTGATGGCAGCTCTCTTAGAAGGGTGGGAAAGGGATGTTTTGGGGAGGGTAGTTCTGCAATTGCCTGTTAGTCATGATAGCTGAATGCAATCTCTGGGTTTCCGAGGCAGCCCGCCTTTGATTCTCAGGTGCTGGCTGTTTTCCCTCTGCTTATAGGCTTCTATGTGGCACCCGATCAGCCATTGCTGGGAACTGGTCTGACCCAGGCGTGGCTGCCCTTTGAGTTCTTCCGTGGAAGTCTTGCTTTTATAGCTCCACGTGGTGGTACACCGCCAGAGCAGAGCAGGAAATCCAGGGGGGGGGGAGTCTATTTTTTTCCCTCCTAGGCACCTCAGTTGGCACAGGGGAGGGATTCTAGCAGGAGCTCCTTTGCATATTAGGCCACACACCCCTGATGTAGCCAATCCTCCAAGAGCTTACAAAAAAAAGAGCCTTTTGAACAAAGCAGGAGTCAAGTGTCACCTTTAAGACCAACCAATTTTTATTGAGAACATCGGCTTTCGTGTGCTCTTAAGCACACTTCATCAGACGAGGAATCCAGCACAGTGAGCAAAGCCATACATAGTTGAGCACAGCCATACAGAGCTGGTAGGCAGTGGCCCAAAATGCAACATGGTACAGATTTAAGAACCAATGGCAGTGAAGTAAAATTATCTGGTAGGCGGTGGTTTAGAATGTAAAATGGTGCAATGACAGAACAGTAAAATTGACAAATTGAGCAAACCTTCGATCTGAGTAGCATGAGCAAGCTCTTGGAGGATTGGCTACACCAGAGGGGTGTGGCCTGATATGCAAAGGAGCTCCTGCTAGAATTCCATCCTTGGCGGGCAACCCAGGTCTGCAGGCCAAAATCAAGTATCAGTGCTGCTCATGTGGGCTAGGAAGTTTGCACCCCTTGCATCCAAATCTGCAGTTCCAAACTACAGAGGAGGTTGGATGTGTTTCCTGTCTTTGTGGGTGGAAAAGCAGGGGGGGTGGGGGTGGGAATTGGATTGCACAAATAGCCTATGAGGGGCTGGTGTGCGCTTCCCCCACAAACACACTGGTGCTGCCGTAGCCATCGAAAGTAAAACAAACTTTTAAAAAAGTTGGCGGCGGGTCTCCAGATTTCATGCATTGCATAATTCAGCCCTGTCGAGCTTGTGCGAGGACTGCCACGTGTGAAATCTGCCCTTCTTCCTTCCTGTGTGGTATTTCTGGTTCTTCTTTTTCCCACCCCGGTGGGAGGATCAAACCCTGGCCTTCTGGGACAGCCCTGTTTTACTCCTCTGCCGCTACTCAGACTTCTCCCTGACTTTTCCCTCCATCCTGTCTAGATGGCCGGCTTGGATTCTCTTGGGTCTTTCCCGTCTCCCCTGGCCTGCCGGACTCCGATGGACTTTTGGGTGCCACTGCCTATGCCCAAACACCCTCTCCTCTTGTGCCAAGGTGCCTTTTTGTGGCATCTCTCTAGAAGGAGCCCTGCCTGAACTTTTTGACTGTCCTGAATTCCATTCCTGTGACGCGAGCTGGAGGGCAACATGAATGGAGGCTTTCTCTCCCTCCACCTTGGCCTTCTCAGGGCTCCTTCCAAGCTCCTGTCTCTCTCCCTCCCTTTCTCGTTGCCTCTGCAGCCCTGGCACGCCGCACAGATATGCCAGGAATGCCGCGCTCCTCCTCCTTCTGGCTTTCTCTTTGCATTGCTTTCCTTTCCAGGCAGGGGAGGGTGGCCCGTTCTTCCAAAACAGCTTGGCTTCCTCAGGCTGACTCCTGACATTGAATCGGGAGGGCCCTGACAGCACCCTTGGTGTGTGTGGCATGGATGTGAGAGAGAGCCCCTCTGTGACTCAATGAAGTGTGTGATGGTGGTTTTTTTTTTTTTTAAAACCACTTTTCCCTGGCTGCTCAGTGCCACGTTTCAAAGCAAACTGAGGGAGATGTGGAGGGTGTGTGGGTTTCCATATCGTGAGGTAACCGTACAGTGGCACAAGCAGGAAGATGGCCGCCATTGCCTGAGGAGTGAAAATATGTTGACCTTAACTTGTGGGGTTTTTTTGCACCAGCAAATCAGAGAAAAGGGGACTTTAAACCGCTTTTGCCCTTCGCCTTTTTTCATTCCCACGTGCTCGAATTAACGAGTCGCTCCCAGTATATCTGAAGTGGCTTGCAGTTTTTTAGCCCTCCGGCTCACACATTTTTGTCTTGGCTCAGGAAAAGAAAATGGCCCCGGAGCAAACTAATTTAGGCAGGAGCTCACAGCTTTAATGCCAATACTTCACAAAGTAGAATTTTTGCTCACGAGATTCCACGGCTTAGAGCAGGGGTAGCCAAACTGTGGCTCGGGACCCACATGTGGCTCGTTCTTATTTCCATGGGCTTGAATTAACAGGTCTCTCCCATGTAGATAGATCCAGGTGGGCAGCCGTTTTGGTCTGAAGCAGCAGAACAAAGTAGGAGTCAAGTATCACCTTTAAGACCGAAAAGGTTTTATTCAGAATGTAAGCTTCCGTATGCATGCAGACTCACTTTTATTGCTATCCAGACCAAATGGTCTTCTGATTTATTATACTATTTTGCCATTTGACCCTTTGTATCCGTTTACACTCTTAACCCACCAATTACATGTATTTCAGCCCGCTGTACCCTATCCCCTCGTCTGAAAAGATCTGCATGCATACAAAAGCTTATATTCTGAATAAAACTTCGTTGGTTTTAAATGTGCAACTGGACTCCTACTTAGGTCTGTAGCAGGAACTCCTTTGCATATTAGGCCATACCCCACTTATGTAGCCAATCTCCAAAAGCTTACAAGGCTCTTACTACAGGGCCTACTTGGAGGATTGGCTACATCAGGGGTGTGTGGCCTAATATGCAAAGGAGTTCGTGCTACAAAAAAGCCCTGGGTCTCTCCCAGTATATCTTAAATGGCTTGTGGAGTGGAGGGGGGTGTGTGTGTGTGTGTGGCGGGGGTGACAGAGAAATCTCTTCTGGCAGGAGAGATGCAATACAATACCACATGCAAATGCTGTTGTATTCTGGCTGCCAGTTTGGTTTCTAGGGTGCTGCTACGCAGAGGAAAGCAGTGGCAAACCACCTCCACTCATCTCTTGCCTCAAACCCCACTACCCTCATGAAGGGGTCACCAAACCTTGGGTGCCTCTTGAGGGCACTTTGTTATTATTATAAAGGTGCCCAAGATTTGGTTTCCTCTGGACTTAAATGCTTAGGACTTATCTATGATGTGGGGCAGGCAAAGATGGGGGGTGGGCGGCGTGTCTGAGTTATCATGAGGTAAATACTCATCTCTCACCTCAAAAACCGCCTTGAGGGAAGGTCACCATAAATTGTGTGCATCTTGATGGTACTTCGATATTAGAAAGATGCCCAAGATTTGGTTTTCTTTGAGCTGAAATGAAGGACTTATATGTTTGTGAAGTTTGGCGGGGGGATGTTTGGGAATCGGAGTTATCGTGAGGTAACCATACAGTGTCACAGGCAGGAAGATGACCGCCGTTGCCTGAGGAGTGAAAATATGTTGGCCTTAACTCGTTAGGAGAAACCTGATCGTTTTTTAAACTTGGTTTTTATCTGCCTTTGAGCTGGCTGGTTAGTCATGCCAGTTATCTCAGGGTAAATTCTTCAGGCCATTCCGTTGCCTTTGCTAGAGCTCTTGAAACAAAACCAGGAGTTTAGTGGCACCTGAAAAAAGCAGGGGTGCTTTCACACAATGCAAAATAATGCAGCTTCATTCCGCTCCAGTGACCGGTTTGCAAGCAGATTTTGCCATTTCACACAGTAAAATCCAGTTGCAAAGTGCATTGAAAGTGTGTTATTTAGCGTGCGTGAAAGCCAAATTCAAAACATACCAGACGTGTTTCCGACTATCAACCCTGACGTATAAAACAATCGATAGCCTCCAGCCAGGTCCTACATTTCAGTTGGTTTGCTCTGATTCCCTCAGACAGGGACTCTTGCTGGGAAGGAATTACAAGAGGTATTCTCAGCATTACAGTACACATTGAGTGAAAAAGATAGACGAAGGCGGGTTGGTGCCTAGAAAATGCCTGCTACCAGACAAGCCTAGAAAGGATAACAGGAGAACACTGCTGGTTGCTTACAGCTCAAACCAGCTCAAGGTAACATCGTTGGCCCGTGTGCTCCTCTGCATAAAAACACTCTTCTTTCACAGGCCTTTCATTACTTACAGATGGCCTTTCCCCAAATAAAATAGCTTTTCCCCCAACAGCAACACACCACTCAGCAGAGACCATGGGTGGGATCACCCAAAACAGAGGCAGCCAAACTTGCTTAACTTAAGAGCCATGTAGAATAAATGTCAGATGTTTGAGAATTGCAAGACATGAACATCAGATGTTTGAGAGAAGGAAGCAAGTAGATGGGGAGGGTGGGAGGGGTGGAAAGAAAGCAACTTTAAATGCATTCTTCAAGCTGCCAGCCAGTAGGGATGGTGGGGACGTCAAGATTTGGTGCAGCAGTATCCCGGCTCTGAAAATCTCTTTGATTCATGCCACGGCATTCACACAGCTCTTGTCCTGCTTCTGGGAGAGACACTGGCTGCCCACATGCAAAAGGAGCATTCAGACAGCTTATGTGTGTGTGGGGGGGGGGTGCATCGCAAACCCGGTAGTTCAGGCAGCTAGGAAATGTGCGCGTGAGCAGCCACTCATTAACACAGGAAGCCCCACTCAGCAGCAGTCTGGAGCCACACAGATTCTTCTGTTCAGAATGTGAATTGCTCTGCTTGGCGGGGGGGGGGGGGGAATCAAAGGGAACAGTGTCTATAGGAGGGGTGGCCAAACTGCGGCTCAGGAACCACATGTGGCTCTTTTGCACATATTGTGTGGCTCTCAAAGCCCCTACTGCCCCGTCAGCTGGCTTGGAGAAGGCATTTGTCACTTTAAATCACTTCAAGCCATTTGGCAGCTTGGAGAATGCATTTAAAGTTAAAGTTGCTTTCTTTCCACCTCTTTCCTCCTCCTTCTCCCCCATCTATTTTCCTTCCTTCCTTCCTTCCTTCCTTCCTTCCTTCCTTCCTTCCTTCCTTCCTTCCTTCCTTCCTTCCTTCCTTCCTTCCTTCCTTCCTTCCTTCCTTCTTGTCTTGCAACTATCAAACATCAGATGTTCATGTCCTGCAACTCTCAAAACATCTAACGTTTATTCTGTGTGGCTCCTACATGAAATACTATCTTGATCTGCAAGTTTCTCTGAAATCCTAGATTTTTTAATGTTAAAAGTCTCAGGTCCTTTTCATTGCAGAGATCGAAGTAGCTCCCCCTTTCCTCTTATTACTCTGCAGTGAAAAGGGCTAGAGACTTGCTCTTTGTTTTAGAATTTTTTGCTCCGTTTGGCCATGGCTGCATTGCATTCTTTGCTCCTGGGATAGCCGCTGACTTCCCCCCTTCATCTTGCAAGTAGACTAATGGGAGGAGCGTGGGGTGCGCGTGGCATTTAATTTTCTGCTGTGGAAGCAAATGTAATATCAAGTAAACTCACCATGCTAGCAAATTATTATGTCTATTAAATAATATACAATTTTTTTACAGTTTTATAAACACCTCAGTATCAAAGCCATTGTGCATAGAGAAAAGTGAGCAGAGCACTTGAATTATGATGTAGCAGAAGAAGAAGACTGCAGATTTATACCCCGCCCTTCTCTCCGAATCAGAGACTCAGAGCGGCTTACAATCTCCTATATCTTCTCTCCCCACAACAGACACCCTGTGAGGTGGGTGGGGCTGAGAGGGCTCTCACAGCAGCTGCTCTTTCAAAGACAACTCCTGCGATAGCTATGGGTAACCCAAGGCCATTCGAGCAAGTGTAAGTGGAGGAATGGGGAATCAAACCCAGTTCTCCCAGATAAGAGTCCACACACTTAACCACTACATCAAACTGCATATTAGACCACACCCCTCTGATGTAGCCAATCCTCCTGGAGTTTACAGTAGGCCCTGCAAGAAGAGCCCTGTAAGCTCCAGGAAAATTGGCTACACCAGGGTTATGTGGCCTAATATGCAAAGGAGCTCCTGCTACAAAGAAGAACAAGTGGAGAGCGATTAATTGAGCTGGTCAGTGTAGTGAGATATGGTGGGGCAAGATAGAGGACGCCAATAAAGGCGCTGCATATTCAAAGCATCCCCATCCTTTTGAGAAAGGATCGAAATGGATTGTGCAGACATTCGATACCGTCAGGGGACAAATACGGAGAGAATTTTTGGAAGCACTGGAACCACATTGAAGTTACATGCTCATATAGCGCCGTGACAGCTCTTTTCCAAAATTGTTTATAACCATTGTTAAGTGACTGTGACACCAGTGTTATCAAAAAGGAAAAAGGAAAGGTCCCCTGTGCAAGCACCAGTCGTTTCCAGCTCTGAGGTGATGTTGCTTTCACAGCATTTTCACGGCAGACTTTTTACGGGGTGGTTTGCTTGCCTTCCCCAGTCATCTACGCTTTCCCCCCAGTAAGCTGGGGACTCATTTTACCAACCTCAGAAGGATGGAAGGCTGAGTCAACCTCGAGCCGGCTACCTGAAAACCCAGCTTCCGCCGGGGATCAAACTCAGGTCATGAGCAGAGCTTAGGACTGCAACACTGCAGCTTTAACACTCTGCGCCACGGGACTTATCAAAAAGCTGTTGTGTAAAACGGAGGTCTCCAACCCTTGGTCCATGGATTGGTACTGGTCCATGGCCTGTTAGCAACCAGGCCGGGAGTTGTATGATTATTTCATTATATATTACAATGTAATAATAATAATAAGAAGAAGACGACATTGGATTTATATATATATATATGTGGCCCTCCACTCTGAATTTCAGAATCTCAGAACGGCTCACAATCTCCTTTACCTTCCTCCCCCAAAAGAGACACCCTGTGAGGTGGGTGTGGATGAGAGAGCTCTCCCCAGAAGCTGCCCTTTCAAGGACAACTCTGTGAGAAGCTATGGCTGACCCATGGCCATTCCAGCAGCTGCAAGTGGAGGAGTGGGGAATCAAACAATTGTATCATCCCAAAACCATTCCCGCCCCACCCCCCCCCCCCCGGTCCATTAAAAAATTGTCCTCCACAAAACTGGTCCCTGGTGCCAAAAAGGTTGGGGACCGCTGGTGTAAAATATTGAGGTGTTCATAAAACTGTAACGAACGGTATACTATTTAATAGACATAATAATTTGCTAGCACGGTGCGTTTACCTGATGTTACAGGTTTGTTACTTCCATAGTTCCAGTATTTGTTATTGTGGAAGCAAAAGTAACAACAGTTTGAAAAACTGATTAAATCACTTAGGCCTGTCTATCACCATTTCTGAGAGTTGAATCTGAAGGGAGGAAAAAGAGGAAAGCTTCTGACTCTTTAAGTTTTGCGTCGCTCTGTTTTTCTGACATCTTCTTAGAGTTGCATGTGAGGGAGAAGTACAACATCCACAGCTTCTCCTATTCCTTCATCACCCAGAGTAGAGAATCTCAGGGCTTTTTTGGTAGCAGGAACTCCTCTGTATATTAGGCCACACCCCGCTGATGTGGCCAGTCCTCCTGGAGTTTACAGTAGGCCCTGCAAGAAGAGCCCTGTAAGATTGGCTACACCAGGGGTGTGTGGCCTAATATGCAAAGGAGTTCCTGCTACAAAAAAACCCCTGAATCTTCATCCCCAAAAAGGTTGCCTTACTGTCTTGCGACGGAAGCTACAAGGCACTTTTTTGGAAGTCCCAAGCCAACGAATGGCCATCCTGTATCTTTTTTGTAAGAAACTTATGCAACATAGAAAGCAGTATGTGTCAATGTTCCTTTCTCCAGCGGTGCTTGTCTCCTGAGCTGCTGGGCTGCTGTATAATGGTGATGAACAGTTTTGGGTGAACACAGTTTGTAGTTCTGCTTTTCTGTTATTTATCTGTTTTTTTATAGTGCTGTGCTGTACTTCGGAGGAGGGGGGGGCTTTCTCAGATTTTGGATGCTTAAACAGGGTTGGCCTAGACTAGTGTTTGGATGGGTGACCTCCAAAGAAAACCAGGGGCGCAACGCGGGGGCAGGCGATGGCAAACCACCTCTGAAACAGTTCTTGCTTTAAAAAAACAAACAAAGTCTAGCTCGCCCCCTAGTGCTACATGATGCTTAAAAGAGCTAGAACTTGTGGCTGCCAGACATAAGAACATAAGAGAAGCCATGTTGGATCAGGCCAATGGCCCATCCAGTCCAGCACTCTGTGTCACATAAGAACATAAGAGAAGCCATGTTGGATCAGGCCAATGGCCCATCCAGTCCAGCACTCTGTGTCACATAAGAGAAGCCATGTTGGATCAGGCCAATGGCCCATCCAGTCCAGCACTCTGTGTCACATAAGAACATAAGAGAAGCCATGTTGGATCAGGCCAATGGCCCATCCAGTCCAGCACTCTGTGTCACATAAGAGAAGCCATGTTGGATCAGGCCAATGGCCCATCCAGTCCAGCACTCTGTGTCACATAAGAACATAAGAGAAGCCATGTTGGATCAGGCCAATGGCCCATCCAGTCCAGCACTCTGTGTCACATAAGAACATAAGAGAAGCCATGTTGGATCAGGCCAATGGCCCATCCAGTCCAGCACTCTGTGTCACATAAGAGAAGCCATGTTGGATCAGGCCAATGGCCCATCCAGTCCAGCACTCTGTGTCACATAAGAACATAAGAGAAACCATGTTGGATCAGGCCAATGGCCCATCCAGTCCAGCACTCTGTGTCACATAAGAGAAGCCATGTTGGATCAGGCCAATGGCCCATCCAGTCCAGCACTCTGTGTCTCATAAGAACATAAGAGAAGCCATGTTGGATCAGGCCAATGGCCCATCCAGTCCAGCACTCCGTGTCACATAAGAACATAAGAGAAGCCATGCTGGATCAGGCCAGTGGCCCATCCAGTCCAGCACTCTGTGTCACATAAGAACATAAGGGAAGCCATGTTGGATCAGGCCAATGGCCCATCCAGTCCAGCACTCTGTGTCACATAAGAACATAAGAGAAGCCATGTTGGATCAGGCCAATGGCCTCTCCAGTCCGTGTCACATAAGAACATAAGAGAAGCCATGCTGGATCAGGCCAGTGGCCCATCCAGTCCAGCACTCTGTGTCACATAAGAACATAAGAGAAGCCATGCTGGATCAGGCCAGTGGCCCATCCAGTCCAACACTCTGAGTCACATAAGAACATAAGAGAAGTCATGTTGGATCAGGCCAGTGGCCCATCCAGTCCAACACTCTGTGTCACATAAGAACATAAGAGAAGCCATGTTGGATCAGGCCAATGGCCCATCCAGTCCAGCACTCTGTGTCACATAAGAGAAGCCATGTTGGATCAGGCCAATGGCCCATCCAGTCCAGCACTCTGTGTCACATAAGAACATAAGAGAAGCCATGTTGGATCAGGCCAATGGCCCATCCAGTCCAGCACTCTGTGTCACATAAGAGAAGCCATGTTGGATCAGGCCAATGGCCTCTCCACTCCGTGTCACATAAGAACATAAGAGAAGCCATGCTGGATCAGGCCAGTGGCCCATCCAGTCCAGCACTCTGTGTCACATAAGAACATAAGGGAAGCCATGTTGGATCAGGCCAATGGCCCATCCAGTCCAGCACTCTGTGTCACATAAGAACATAAGAGAAGCCATGTTGGATCAGGCCAATGGCCTCTCCAGTCCGTGTCACATAAGAACATAAGAGAAGCCATGCTGGATCAGGCCAGTGGCCCATCCAGTCCAGCACTCTGTGTCACATAAGAACATAAGAGAAGCCATGCTGGATCAGGCCAGTGGCCCATCCAGTCCAACACTCTGAGTCACATAAGAACATAAGAGAAGTCATGTTGGATCAGGCCAGTGGCCCATCCAGTCCAACACTCTGAGTCACATAAGAACATAAGAGAAGCCATGCTGGATCAGGCCAGTGGCCCATCCAGTCCAACACTCTGTGTCACATAAGAACATAAGAGAAGCCATGTTGGATCAGGCCATTGGCCCATCCAGTTCAACATTGTGTCACATAAGAACATAAGAGAAGCCATGTTGGATCAGTCCAATGGCCCATCCAGTCCAACACTCTGGGTCACACAGTGGCCAAAATATATAATATATATATGTATGTATATATACACACACACACACACACTGTGGCTAATAGCCACTGATGGACCTCTGCTCCATATTTTTATCTAACCCCCTCTTGAAGCTGGCTATGCTTGTAGCCGCCGCCACCTCCTGTGGCAGTGAATTCCACATGTTAATCACCCTTTGGGTGAAGAAGTACTTCCTTCTATCCGTTTAAACCTGACTGCTCAGCAATTTCATTGAATGCCCACGAGTTCTTGTATTGTGACAAAGGGAGAAAAGGACTTCTTTCTCTGCTTTCTCCATCCCACGCATAATCTTGTAAACCTCTATCATGTCACCCCGCAGTCGACGTTTCTCCAAGCTAAAGAGCCCCAAGCGTTTTAACTTTTCTTCATAGGGAAAGTGTTCCAACCCTTTAATCATTCTAGTTGCCCTTTTCTGGACTTTTTCCAATGCTATAATATCCTTTTTGAGGTGCGGTGACCAGAATTGTACACAGTATTCCAAATGAGACTGCACCATCGATTTATACAGAGGCGTTATGATACTGGCTGATTTGTTTTCAATTCCCTTCCTAATAATTCCCAGCATGGCGTTGGCCCTTTTTTATTGCAATCGCACACTGTCTTGACATTTTCAGTGAGTTACCTACCACGACCCCAAGATCTCTCTCTTGGTCAGTCTCTGCCAGTTCACACCCCATCAACTTGTATTTGTAGCTAGGATTCTTGGCCTCAATGTGCATTACTTTGCACTTGGCCACATTGAACCTCATCTGCCACGTTGACGCCCACTCACCCAGCCTCAACAAATCCCTTTTGACAGTCTTGAGGATCTCCTGGCTATACTATACACACTGCCTTACGATAATTGATTATGATTTGGGTTGAAGTAGTGTGATTTTTTTTTTTTTAATACTTTCCCCCATTCTGTCTCTCTGCTGCCTGTTTTGGCCTAAAAGGGCTTCTATAAAATATAGGCTTGTTTCCTGAGTGAGAAAATGCAGAGCTGGTAAGCAAGGGCCAAAGTGCGACATACCTAACTTTTAATCTCTTTCTTATCTCTCTTGGTTTGGGATTCTGATTGTGTTCAGCTGCTTTAAATGGCTGCTTTTGTTATTTCTGTATCTGTTTGTTTATAAGAAGCAAATAACAGAATCTTGCCAAGAAAGCTCTTATTTGGAAAACCTTTAAAAAAAAAAAACCCTATCAAAGACAGCACAATATTTGGTAAAGCAGGGGAGGCCAAACTTGCTTCATGCTAGAGCCAGTCAAGCGTCGGTATTTCTCAATAAGCAGTCTTTTGTTTTAAATCAAAGCTGTTTTATTGTTAATAACTCAGAAGCTGTACCAAGGACACAAGCCTTTGGAGTCATGACGTATACAGGGTTACACAGTTGCTATATAGGATATCATCAAAGATTACATTACGGATGCATACTTGAGTCACGGGTTCAAAGGTTGCTAAACACTATCTCTTTTATCACTAAGGAATTTAGGCTATTAAAAAACATCTCTCATTCTCACACTTCTCTAGCAGGAGATAAGAGCTGTCTGTGTGAACCTGTGGGAGAGGCGACTTGAAAGTGGTACCAGCCAGGCTGTAGCATAAACATCCTTGGGCCAGGTGGATTTAGTAGTTGCCCAGTGGTTGTAAATAAGGGGGGGAGCAGTAGAGAGCTGGTGGCCTGCTCTTTGTCTACGAAACGATTATGTTACAGAAATAAGCGCGTTTGACAGAGCCACATGGAATAAACGTCAGATGTTTGAGAGCCGCAAAACATGAACGTCAGATGTTGGAAGGAGGGAGGGAGGGAAGGAAGGAGGGAGGGAGGAAAATAGATGGGGAGAGATGTGTAAAAAAAGCAACTTTAACTTTAAATGCATTCTCGAAGCTACTGGCTGGCTTGGCTTGGAGAAGTGCTTTAAAGAGACAAATGCCTTCTCCAAGCTAGCCAACGGCACAATGGGGGTTTCAAGAGCCTCGCAATATGGGCGAAAGAGCCACATGTGACTGCTGAGCCGCAGTTTGGCCACCCTTGTGCTAAAGGAACATATATCTGAGTAAAAAAAAAATAACTTAAATGAAGATGATAGATAAATGAGCTCATCTTTTATGTGTTTCCAGCTCCCTTCCTCCCCGCCCCCCCAAAGCAAACAGCTATTCCTGGCTTTTCTGTACCACACTGAAACGGACGGTGCTTGGGATCAATACTCCCTCTAAGCCAGGGGTGTCAAACATGTGGCCTGAGGGCCAAATCAGGCCTTTGGAGGGCTCCTATCAGACCCCCGAGCAACTCACATTCATCTGCTTCCTTCTCCCTCTCTGTTGCTTCCTTCTGCATCACAGCTTGCTTTGCAAGGCTTGCTCAATAGCACCAGAGCTACAGAGCAAAGCCTCTGTTTTCTCCATTGGCTGCGGCTCCTCCCTTGCGGGGGGAGGCAGAACTTGCTTTGCCAGGCTCTCTTAATTGCACAGCGGAGCTACTGAGCCAAGCCTCTCTACCTTCTATTGGCTGAGACTCCTCCCACTCCTGGTCCCCTGAGGAAGGAAGGAAGGAGCCTGAGCTTCCTTTGCCCATTTCCCTGGATCCCATGGAAGAGATATAAAGAAAGCACCTTTAAGACCAACAAGTGCTAATGTTTTAAGCATGTTTTATTTTAAGGTCTTTTTTAAATCTTTAATTGTGTTTGTCTGTGTCCTTTATAAAGTTTATATCTCTGCTACGTAATCTTAAATAGGTACACACACGGCCCAGCTCGTTGATGCCTCATTTATGTCAGATCTGGCCCTCGTAACAAATGAGTTTACCACTGTGGAGTTTTGTGAGCAAAAATCGTACTTCATGAGCTACTGGCATTAAAGCTGTGAGCTACTGCATGAATACGTTTGCTCTGGGGCCCTCCTTTTTAGACGAAGACAAAAATGTGTGAGACGGAGGCTAAAGCACTGTGAGCCAGCTCACACTAACGCAGTTTAGAGGGAACACTGCTTGAGATCTCCCGATATTTTGTAATTGGTCCTAGCCAGTGTCCTCTCTAAGCTGAGTCAGTGTGAGCTGGCTCACAGTTTTTTTAGCCTCAGGCTCAGATTTTTGTCTTCACTCAGGAAGGATGGCCGCAGAGCAAACTAATGTATGCAGTAGCGAAATCACTTGCACATGACTTTAATGCCCGTAGCTCACAAAGTAGAATTTCTGCTCACAAGACTCCACAGCTTACAGCAGGGGTGGCCGACGGTAGCTCTCCAGATGTTTTTTGCCTACAACTCCCATCAGCCCCAGGCAGCATGGCCAATGGCTGGGGCTGATGGGAGTTGTAGGCAAAAAACACATCTGGAGAGCTACCGTTGGCCACCCCTGGCTTAGAGGGAGCATTGGTCCCAGCCTA
Source organism: Heteronotia binoei (assembly GCF_032191835.1). Lineage (NCBI taxonomy): Eukaryota > Metazoa > Chordata > Lepidosauria > Squamata > Gekkonidae > Heteronotia > Heteronotia binoei. The sequence goes on from NC_083223.1 coordinate 3,885,650, forward strand.
CAAGGCAGCCATTTTTGTTATCTCAAATTCCAAAAGCTCCTATGGCTCTCAACAAAGTTGGAGACTTCTGGGATCAATGATGAATCTGTCCATGGCGAAAGCCAATTATTTGGACTGTTCTTGGTTCAGTTGTGATACAGGCTTGTTGTCAGTTTTGTTTCTTTTCTTGGGAGTGCGGATGAAAAAATTCAGCACCCAGGTTGCTTGCGAAGACTCATTCTGAACTGCAAGCATAACAGCCGTTCCCTCACTGAGGGAAGAATCCGAAGGGGCAGCCGTGTTGGTCTGAAGTAGTCGAACAAAATAGGAGTCGACTGCACCTTTAGGACTAACTTCGTTTTATTCAGAATGTAAGTTTTCGTGGGCATGCACACTTTTTCAGACAAGGAATGAGGAATTGTACTTTTCCAGTGATATTTTTTACAATTTTGGAAGCTGGAAGCAAGGGAAAATAACAGGGAAAGGGAGAAAAACTATAATGTGAGGTCAGGACCCAATGGCCTCACATTTAATGTTCTTGAAACTCAGAGGGCTTTTTTGTTAGCAGGAACTCCTTTGCATATTAGACCACACACCCCTGATGTAGCCAGTCCTCCTGGAGCTTACAGCAGGCCCTGTACTAAGAGCCCTGGAAGCTCTTGGAGGATTGGCTACGGGGTGGAATTCTAGCAGGAACTCCTTTGCATATTAGACCACACACCCCTGATGTAGCCAGTCCTCCTGGAGCTTACAGCAGGCCCTGAACTAAGAGCCCTGGAAGCTCTTGGAGGATTGGCTACATCAGGAGGTGTGGCCTAATATGCAAAGGAGTTCCTGTCGAAACTGGTGGTGTGGAAGGACCCTTAGACTTGTGGTTGAAGGTGAACCAGTGTGCGTGACAAGGGACAGAGTCTGTGTTATCCTTTGTTGTGCTACATTTCCTCTGTATTTCCAAATTCCACCTTCCTAAGAGAAGATAAGTGAGCCCTGCTGGATCGGAGAAGTAAGTCCATCTAGTCCCGTGTCTTGTCTAGCGCAGTGGCCAACTAGTCCTCAGGTGACTTTCCCCTGATGTTGCCTCCTGACACTGGTATTCTGAACGTGGAGGTTCCCTTTGGTCACAATAGCTAGTAGCCACTGCTAAGGAGTTACTCCATGAATATGTCAAATCCCCTTTAAAAGCAGTCTATAGCTGTAGCCATTACTGCTTCCTCCAGCAGCGAATTCCACCATTTGCTCACTCATTGAGTAAAGAAGTATTCCCTTTTGACTGTTCTGAATCTATTGCCCATCGACTTCATTAGGTGCCCCTGAGTTCTCGTATTTCGGGAGAGGAAGAAAGTTCTCCCTGTCTAATATGTTGTCGAAGGCTTTCACGGCCGGGGTTCATTGGTTGTTGTAGATTTTCTGGGCTGTGTGGCCGTGGTCTTGGCGTTGTGAGACCTGACTGGCATCCTCAGAGGTGTAACCCAGAAAACTGGCGTTCTCTCTGGGTCAGATTGAGAAGAAGTTGGCAAGCAGGTACCGTAATTTATATCTTCTCAGGATAGTGGTGCAGGTCTGAGTCATTAACTTGCGGGAGCTTCCTGGACTGTGACATGCTAATGGAGGAGCTTACCTGAGGGGGTTCTTTTGGATACCGATTGGCTTTTGAAATTCTAATCTTACCTGTAGTGCTGTTGTAAGTTGTTAGGGCATTTTGTGTTTTTCAAGGTTGGAAGCCATGCCCTATTCATTTTTAAACTTCCTTCCTGCTGAAATTAGGTTTGTGTTTGTGGATTGCAGTGCCTTCTCTGTGTAATCTAAGGGTAATTGGATGTGTTGTCCAACATTACATGGAATAAGATACTGTGTCGTGTTTGAGTTTGGCTATGTTCAGCAACTGCTGATTTCTCTGTCCATCCTGTACCCCATGCATAATTTTATAGGCCTCTAACGCAGGAGTCCCCAACCTTTTTGAGCCCACAAGCACTTTTGGAATTCTGACACAATGCAGAGGGGTGGGCTCAGCCTCAAAATGGCTGCCACAGCAGGCGGAGCCAGTCATAAAATTGCCGTTGCAGCTTTCCCCCCCCCCCCAAACCTTGTGCTGTAGTGGCAGCTGATACTAAATCAGCTCTTAAACATCTGCGCAGCCAATCAAATCTCCAGTGGCCAATCAGAAGACTTGCTGGGGAAAAGCCCCATCTGGCCACACCTACTTTCTAAAATCAGTTTGCAGGCTCCGAGAAAATTATTGGGGGAGGGAGCTGGTGCCCACAGGCAGCCTGTTGGGGGCTCTTGCTCTGTTGCATCCCCTCTAGGCTTCCCAATCCCCAGGTCCCAGCGGGGGATCCCCCGGTTTTACAGGCTTCCCCCCTCCCCCAGCCAGCTGGCCGGCGGGGGAAGCTCCACCCCCATAGCTATTATGCACCTCCAGGAACGATTCCCATAGGGAATGATGGGGAATTGATCCGCGGGTGTCAGGGGCTCTGGGGGGGCTGTCTTTTGAGGTAGAGCCGCCAAATTTTCAGTATAGCATCTAGTGCCTCTCCCCAAAATACCTCCCAAGTTTCAAAAAGATTGGACCAAGGGGTCCAATTCTATGAGCCCCAAAAGAAGGTGCCCCTATCCTTCATTATTTTCTATGGAAGGAAGGCATTCTAAAAGGTGTGCTGTCCCTTTAAATGTGATGGCCAGAACTCCCTTGGAGTTCAATTATGCTTGTCACACCCTTGCTCCTGGCTCCGCCCCCAGTGTCTCCTGGCTCCACCCCCAAAGTCTCCTGGCTCCACCTCCGAAGTCCCCAGATATTTCTTGAATTGGACTTGGCAACCCTAATCCCCTCTTAGGGCTTTTTTTGTATCAGGAACTCCTTTTGCATATTAGGCCACACCCTCCTGATGTAGCCAATCCTCCAAGAGCTTACAGGGCTCTTAGTACAGGGCCTGCTGTAAGCTCCAGGAGGATTGGCTACATCAGGGGGGTGCGGCCTAATATGCAAAGGAACTCCTGCTAAAATTCCACCCCTGTAGCCAATCCTCCAAGAGATTACAGGGCTCTTAGTACAGGGCCTGCTGTAAGCTCCAGGAGGACTGGCTACATCAGGAGGGTGTGGCCTAATATGCAAAGGAGTTCCTACTGCAAAAAAGGCGCTCTTTTCTTAGTCGTCTCTTTTCTAAACTGAAAAGTACCGGATTTCATTCGGATACTGATTTTTTCCCTTTCTTACAATACGAAAACTTGTAGACGTTCGATGGAATTGCTGAGCAGTCGGGTTAGAATGGATAAAAGGAAGTGCTTCTTCACCCAAAGGGTGATTAACACATGGAGTTCGCTGCCACAGGAGGTGGTGGCGGCTGCAACCACAGAAAGCTTCAAGAGGGGATTGGATAAATATATGGAGCAGAAATCCATCAATGGCTATTAGCCACAGAGTATTGTTGGAACTCTCTGTCTGGGCAGGGATGCTCTGTATTATTGGTGTTTGGGGGGGGCACAGTGGGAGGGCTTCTAGTGTCCTTGCCCCACTTATGGACCTCCTGATGGCAGCTGAGGTTTTTTTGCCACTGTGTGACACAGTGTTGGACTGGATGGGCCATTGGCCTGATCCAACATGGCTTCTCTTATGTTCTTATGATGTTGAACTATATGGATATTTCTTTTTTGATTGTACTCAGTAAGGAAAAAACACATGGCTAGGTTCTTGGATTTTGCGAGTCAGGGGGGGGGGGGATATTCTCCTTCGAACCGTTTCACAGGACTTGTGCTGACATTTCACGGATGGTCAAATGCAGCTGTGGATCTCTTTCTGTCGTCTTTTTTTAGTTGGGCACAGGTGGGGTTCCGGCTTGGGAAGTGAGAATGAGAAACGATGCATGAGCGGTTTAGCAGCTGGACTAAAAGAATTTATTTTCATGTCTGAATTTTAGGAACTCGATGGCTTTTCCCTGCCTTCTAATTTATTCTTTGTGGACTGCAATCCTTAGCACACTTACTGTAAATTCCTCTGAAGGGTGATCAGGATCTAACTCATCTTTGTGGTTGCAGCAACCGCTAAAACCTATTTAGTTTGTGCAGGGGTGGAATCCTAGCAGGAGCTCCTTTGCATATGAGGCCACACCCCCTTGATGTAGCCAGTCTTCCAAGAGCTTACAAAAAAGAGCCTTGTGAGCTCTTAGAGGATTGGCTACATCAGGGGTGTGTGGCCTAATATGCAAAGGAGTTCCTGCTACAAAAAAAGCCCTGTATAGCAGTAAAACTAGGCTTCCTGGAAGAGCCCTGTGGAGCAGAGCGGTAAAGGTGCAGTACTGCAGTCCTAAGCTCTGCTCACGACCTGAGTTCGATCCCAGCGGAAGCTGGGTTCAGGTAGCCGGCTCGAGGTTGACTCAGCCTTCCATCCTTCCGAGGTCGGTCAAAGGAGTCCCCGGCTTGCTGAGGGGGGAAGCGTAGATGACTGGGGAAGGCAAGGGCAAACCACCCCGTAAAAAGTCTGCCGCGAAAACGTCGTGATGCGATGTCACCCCAGAGTCGGAAACGACTGGTGCTTGCACAGGGGACTAGCTTTACCTTTTTATAGCAGTAAAACTATGCTTCTTGGAAATGTTTTGCCTCATTGGCTCTGGGTTGACAGCCGCTGTTCTTGACAGTACAGTGTATTCTCTCGGGCTGTCTCATTTTTGTCGTTACCTCCTCAAATTAGTCAACTGCGGGGGCGTTTGTTAGAAAGCAATATAGCAATATAGTATGAATGAATTTTTAGGGGGAAAAAACTTGGTGGATTTCAGGTGGAAAATAAAGGGGGGATTTTCTTCCTAAAGGCATCAGAGTCCTTGGGCTTTACTTCCTCTCAAGCCACATGTTTGATTTTTTGGGGAGGTGGGAGTGGGGAGGTGGCTAGCAGCCTTTGGAAATCACCCTCTCTTTCCTGGTGGCGTTTCAAAAACCCGTCTTCCCAAAATCTGAACTTTTCCACACTGCGGGATGGAGGAAGTTGATGGATAAGGTCTGACTTGTGGAATGTGGAGGGGGCGTTTCTCTCCCTTCTCCCTTCCACCCGCCGTTGACATTTTTTTCTTCCAGTGAGTTGGAAACGTACTTTTGAAGTATGACTGGGAGCAGAGCTTACAATGGCCTGTGGGAGTTTTAGGACGCACGCTTCTTTATGGATCCAAACTGCTTCTGCAAGACGGTTGGGGAATCTATCCTTGCCACGGTTGCCAAGTCTGAGTCAAGAAATATCTGGGGACATTGAGGGTGGAGCCAGGAGACTTTGGGGGTGGAGCCAGGAGCATGGGTGTGGCTAGCAGTATTGAACTCTGAAAAGAGTTCTGGCCATCACGTTTTAAAGGGACCGCACTCCTTTTAAATGCCTGCCCTCCGTTGGAAATAATGAAGGATAGGGGCACCTTCGTTTGGGGCTCATAGAATGACTCCCCTAGTCCAATCTTTTTGAAACTTGGGGGGCATTTTGAGTTGAGTCACCAGATGCTATGCTGAAAATTTGGTGCCTCTACCTCAAAAACAGCTCCCCCAGAGCCCCAGAAACCTACAGATCAGTTTTCCATTATACCCTATGGGAATCGGTCTCCATAGGGAATAATGGAGTGCCCAATAGCCATTCCCCCCCCCCCGCCGCTTTCTGATGACCCTGAAGCGGGGGGAGGGCCTTCAAACCGGCGGGATCTCCTGCCCCCACCTGGGGATTGGCAACCCTAGCCCCTGCTATGGCAGCAGCGGTGATCACTGTAGGGAAGGCGTCTACTCTCTGCCCGTCGAAAACCCGCGTGGTGGTTAACAAGCCACTGAGTATCCCTGAAGAGAAACTTGAAATATTATCTCTGGCTGTTGTGTAAAGTCATAGTTATTTGTCACTATAACGATTGCGTTGTGTATATTGTTGTTCCTGTAGTGACTTCTCTCCTGCTGTTGCGTGTTGTGTAAAGTCAGCTGGCGAGCGTCACGTCGATTTCTGTAAAGGAAAGAGAACATCCGTGGTCAGATTTGAGCAATTGCGTTGCCGTCGAGAAGCCAAAATCTCTGAACAGCGGAATGATTCCAGACAATCTCTCTCCGTGACGCTGTTTTTCTCCATAGAGTTCAGGGCGACATACGTGTTTTCCTCACTCATCCCCCAGTTTTTCCCTTCACAACAACCTGTGAAGTTGGTTGGTTAGACTGAGAGAGAGTGACTACCCCGAAGTCACCAACAGCTGCATGGGGGTTTGACTACCCCCAAAGTCACCAACAGCTGCATAGTCAGGCCCGTAGCTACAGTGGGGCCCTGGGGGGTCCAGGCCCCACCAGTCAAAACCCCCATGTAACCTTTCTGGCCCCACGAATCACTCCCCCATTGCTTGCCACTGTTCAAAAGGCCTTAACAAGTTTGGTGTAGTGGTTAAGCGTGTGGACTCTTATCTGGGAGAACCGGCTTTGATTCCCCACTTCTCCACTTGCAGCTGCTGGAATGGCCTTGGGTCAACCATAGCTTTGACAGAGCTGTCCTCGAAATGGAAACTGCTGTGAGAGCCCTCTCAGCCCCACCTACCTCACAGGGTGTCTGTTGTGGGGGGAGGAAGGGAAAGGAGATTGTGAGCCACTCTGAGACTGTCCTTGAGAGGGCAGCTTCTGGGAGAGCCCTCTCAGCCCCACTCACCTCACAGGGTGTCTGTTGTGGGGAGAAGATGTAGGAGATTGTAAGCCACTCTGAGACTCTGATTCAGAGAGAAGGGCAGGGTATAAATCTACAGTCTTCTTCTTCTTCTAGATGGAGCAAAACATGTGCAGAACATGAAAAAAGAACCCCAGCACATCAGGAATTACAGGAAAATGAGAATATGGAAAAACCCTTAGCTGGTGCAATTCCAATCTAGCCAAGGGTTCTATATATCCATTTTTCATTCTCTTATCTCTACCAGAGCCAGTTTGGTGTAGTGGCTAAGAGTGCGGACTCTGATTCAGAGAGAAGGGCAGGGTATAAATCTACAGTCTTCTCCTTCCTTCCTTCCTTCCTTCCTTCCTTCCTTCCTTCCTTCCTTCCTTCCTTCCTTCCTTCCTTCCTTCCTTCCTTCCTTCCTTCCTTCCTTCCTCCCTCCCTCCCTTCCTTCCTTCCTTCCTTCCTTCCTCCCTCCCTCCCTCCCTCCCTCCCTCCCCCCACCCTTACCATCCAGCCTGATAAAATGTGCAGGGGAAGATGAAAGCTCGTGTATAATTTTGCGATAATAAAAGGAATAATGTGTCTTTTTTTAATTTAGAGGCATTCACAGGACATTTGGCACTGATCGGTGGGCCCCCTAAACAAAAAATCCTGCCTGTGGGCCCATCAAATTTACAATCCTGGCTATGGCCCTGAGTCTGGAGGGAGGACTTAGTCACACGCCGACCACGGTGATACGAAGAAGCCGGATTCATCCCAGTGACTTTAGAATAAAAGTTCAAAATGTTTGGCATGGATTGAAGCATTTTAATCTAATTTAATATGACAAGGACAAAATGTAAACTGTACCCTGCGGGAAGGAGAGATTTGGGGGGGGGGGGGCGGAGGACCCTAAATAAAAGCAAAACATAGCAGTAATAAAGAAGAGGAGCCATGGTGCGTCTTCCTTTGGACACGCACCATCCTTCTTCTAGCAGATTGTTCCTCTGGCCTCTTCAGCTGTCGTGTCCTTCATGCTTTTTGAGTTCTGTCCCCCCCTCCCCCACCCCACTTTAGCGCCATATCCATATCCTTTGTGTTATGTCACGATGGTTGTGTATACAGGCATCGAGTCGGGTATCAAAAGCCTCCACCCCAAAGGCGGTTGCTGTGTGCTTGTAGAACCCGCCTTGATCTGAAAGGTTTTTAAGTAAAGTCTGCATAATTTATTTGTATCCCCAAATCGTGTTACATATATGAAGCTGCCTTATACTGAATCACACCTTGGGTCCATCAAAGTCAGTATTGTCTACTTAGACTGGCAGCGGCTCTCCAGGGTCTCCAGCTGAGGTTTTTCCCGCCTATTTGCCTGGACCCTTTTTAGTTGGAGATGCCGGGAATTGAACCTGGGACCTTCTGCTTACCAAGCAGATGCTCTGCCACTGAGCCACCGTCCCATGTTGGGAGATAGCAATTGGTAGTTTGAATACTTGGCCCCCAGCCCATGCAGTGGGAGTTAGGATTTGGCTAAGATTGTGACGATAACCACTCCCTGGGGAGACTGCTGAATTGGAACTGATAACAGAGCTCAAGACAGTGCATCCTTCTGGACTGAATCAAGACCTAGGTTTCCTGTCTCGTTATCTGTGCTGATTTCTCCATGCTTGCTGTATCTCTCTGTGTATCACACCTAATCCAGTCACAACTTCTATTCTCACTGGTCTGCTAATGTCATGTAGCATCTGAAATCACTCCACTTCCCAGTATATAGGACAGATGGATTCACGTACTATCTGTACCTGAAGAAGTTCTACATTTAGGTTGGAAAAATTCAATGCATGGTTATAGGATGGGGGAGACTTGTCTTAGCAGTAGTATGTGCAAAAAGGATCTAGGGGTCTTAGTGGACCGTATGCTGAACATTAGTCAACAGTGTGATATGGTGACTAAAAAGGCAAATGCAATTTTGGGCTGTATCGACAGAAGTATAGTGTCCAGATCACGTGAAGTGATGCTAAGACCTCGTGTGGAGTATTGTGTTCAGTTTTGGGCACCACATTTTAAGAAGGATATAGACAAGCTGGAAGGGGTCCAGAGGAGGGCGACGAAGATGGTGAAGGGTCTGGAGACCCAATCCTATGAGGAAAGGTTGAAAGAGCTGTGAATGTTTAGCTTGGAGAGGAGGCGGCTGAGAGGTGATAGGATCACCATCTTCAAGTACTTGAAGGGCTGTTGTATATAGATGATGGTGTGGAATTATTTTCCGTGGCCCCAGAAGGTAGGACTAGAACCAATGGGTTGAAATTAAATCAGAAGAGTTTCCGGCTCAACATTAGGAAGAACTTCCTGATAGTTAGAGCGGTTCCTCAGTGGAACAGGCTTCCTCGGGAGGCGGTGGGCTCTCCTTCCTTGGAAGTTTTTAAACAGAGGCTAGATGGCCATCTGACAGTGATGAAGATCCTGCGAATTTAGGGGGAGGTGTTTGTGAGTTTAGAGCGGTTCCTCTGTGGAACAGGCTTCCTCCTCGGGAGGTGGTGGGCTCTCCTTCCTTGGAGGTTTTTAAACAGAGGCTAGATGGCCATCTGACAGCAATGAGGATCCTGTGAATTGAGGGGGCGGTGTTTGTTCCTGCATTGTGCAGGGGGTTAGACTAGATGACCCTGGAGGTCCCTTCTATGATTCCATGATTCTAAGCTCATACCCTGCCACAAATTTTGTTAGTCTTTAAGGTGCTCCAGAACATTTACTCTTTTCTACTTTTTGGGAGAAATGTCTTAGGATCTTCAGTGCTGAGAGAAGGTAAAGTGGTTAATCCCGGATTTGACAAATCCCAGACTCCAGGTTGCCTAGAAATTTCAGTGTGGCCCCTGGGTTTTTTTTGTTTGTGGTAGCAATAATTGAAAAATATTGTCATAGGGAACACTGAAAGCTGAAATGGGAGTCTTGCCCCTTAAATTTTGGGGTGGCTTGTGGAGGCAAAAGGCTTGTCAAGGCCTGGAAAAATCTACCGCAGACAAAATTTCTAAATGTATATGCATGCACTGAATGACTAGCTGCTTTTGCTCTTTGTGGGTTTCCCCCCCCCCCACACCCCTCTGATGCTGCTGTTCTGTTCACCTCTGGAGCCTCTGAGCAGCTACATGCAGGTAGTCTTGGACTGGTGGATGAAGACCTTCCTTATGGTGAAGAAACAAAATCTGCCTTCACACTGTTGTTTGGCAAAGATTTACCCAGAATTAATAAGTGGATCTGTAAAAGGGCTGTTTGCCTTGAAGTTTGGGAGCAGTTTGGTATTTTAGACAGAAGGGCTTTTTTGTGTGTTTCCAAACATTCAGCATACAGCTGGCTCACTTCTCTAAGCTAAGCCAGCCAGCAGCTTGGAGAATGCATTTAAAGTTAAAGTTGCTTTCTTTCCACCTCCTTCCTTCCTTCCTTCCTTCCTTCCTTCCTTCCTTCCTTCCTTCCTTCCTTCCTTCCTTCCTTCCTTCCTTCCTTCCTTCCTTCCTTCCTTCCTTCCTTCCTTCCTTCCTTCCTTCCTTTGGTGTAGTGGTTAAGTGTGCGGACTCTTATCTGGGAGAACCGGGTTTGATTCCCCACTCCTCCACTTGCACCTGCTAGCATGGCCTTGGGTCAGCCATAGCTCTGGCAGAGGTTGTCCTTGGAAGGGCAGCTGCTGTGAGAGCCCTCTCCAGCCCCATCCACCTCACAGGGTGTCTGTTGTGGGGGAGGAAGGTAAAGGAGATTGTGAGCCACTCTGAGACTCTTCGGAGTGGAGGGCGGGATATAAATCCAATATCTTCTTCCTTCCTTCCTTCCTTCCTTCCTTCCTTCCTTCCTTCCTTCCTTCCTTCCTTCCTTCCTTCCTTCCTTCCTTCCTTCCTTCCTTCCTTCCTTCCTTCCTTCCTTCCTTCCTTCCTTCCTTCCTTCCTTCCCTCCCTCCCTCCTTCCTTCCTTCCTTCCTTCCTTCCTTCCTTCCTTCCTTCCTTCCTTCCTTCCTTCCTTCCTTCCTTCCTTCCTCCCTCCCTCCCTTCCCCCCTCCCTCCCTCATCTGACATTCATCTCTTACAGCTCTCAAGCATCTGATGTTTATTCTATGCGTCTCTTTGGCCACCCCTGTTCTACACAATCACCCTTTGACTTTCCACATCCCATCTCCACAGCTGGATTAAAAAGCTGCGTTTTTATTTTTGCTGTGGTCGAGCTGCAACCTGGGGTGTCCCGGGTTCAAATTATCACGTAGCTGCAAAGCTCAGCAAGTGACTGCGGGCTAGACACCCCTCCTCAAATATACCTTCCTCCCCAAATGGTTATGTGGATAAAAGGGGATGCTTCCTTTCCCCAGCATTTTGAGCTGCTTCCCGTCCAGAGTGCGTACGTGACATTGTGGTTATGCAACGAGGAACTGAAATTTAATATTCTGCTTTATTGTATTTTATTTTTCCTTCCTTGGCGTTTGCTTGCCGTGGTGGTGAAAAGCGCCCTCGGGTCACGGCAACCCTGTCTGGTTTTGAAGGCAAGAGACGTCAAGGGTTGGTTTGCCATTGCCCGCCCCTGCGTCGCACCCTTGGTCTTCCTCGGTGGTCTCCCATCCAAGGAGGGGTGGAATTCTAGCAGGAGCTCCTTTGCATATTAGGCCACACACCCCTGATGTAGCCAATACTCCGAGAGCTTACGAGAAAGAGCCTTGTCAGCTCTTGGAGGACTGGCTACATCGGGGGTGTGGCCTAATATGCAAAGGAGCTCCTGCAAGAATTCCACCCCTGCAACCAAGTACTAACCAGGGCTGATTCTGCTTAGCCTGTGAGATCTGATGAGACTGGGCTAGTCTGGGCCAGCCAGGTCTGGGCAGAGAGCCTTTGCCGTCGCTTGCCTCTGCGTAGCAACACTGGACTTTCTTGGTGGTCTGCCATCCAAGGACTAACAGGAGCTGAACCTGCTTAGCTTCTGAGATCCAATGAGATTGGGCTAGCCTGGGCCGTCGAGGTTAACGAGCGACTGAAATAAAGAGCTCGAGGATGTGCCCATGAAGCCGATAACCGTATCACATTTCTGTCTGATGAGACTGTGGGAATAGAAGGATATCCCAAATGGATTCTGGTTCGCTGTTAACTCCTCTTGTGGTTTTCGGTTTTATTGTTTCAGCTTAATTATGTGACCTCGGCTTAATGCGCTCTTTGCAAGCCGCTCTGAGTGCTTTCTAAGCAGAAGGGTGGAATATGAATCTTAGGCACAAAGAATTCAAGCCCTTGTGGGGGTTTTTTGTGTTTTAAACAAATTTTGCAGAGTTTCATGTTAAACCTATGCTCCGTGTTCATCCACAGAGGGGTCTTGGGATTTGACACAGCAGCCAATGTACTTTTTCCGCAATATACTTCTCGGGCAATTTATTTACTGGTAGATCCAGTTCATATTCAGGTTAAAGTTGAAAGGAGACGGAGGAGCGTTATCTAAAGAATACACTCCCTATCTCAAAAGGCCAGCTAATCCGGCATCACGTATCTGTATGAGGGTGGTGTCTCTACAGGAGAGATCTGCAGAGACGTGTGTCTCCGGGGATGGCCATGGGATGAGAGGGAGAAGATAAAGGAAGAGAGAGCGGAAAGGCACTTTATCTATCACAGATAGCCAGCTAATCACGTTTATGTGAGTATGAGGGCAGTGTCTCTACAGGAGAGACCTGCAGAGACATGAATCTCTATGGAAGGCCATGTGCGAGAGGGAGGGGATAAAGGACGAGAGAGAGGAGAGGTACTTTTTCTCTCACAAATGGCCAGCTAATCACATCTCTGTGAGTATGAGGGCAGTGTCTCTACAGGAGAGACCTGCAGAGACATGTATCTCTATGGAAGGCCATGTGTGAGAGGGAGGGGATAAAGGACGAGAGAGAGGAGAGGTACTTTTTCTCTCACAAATGGCCAGCTAATCACATGTCTGTGCGTATGAGGGCAGTGTCTCTACAGGAGAGACCTGCAGAGACATGTATCTCTATGGAAGGCCATGTGTGAGAGGGAGGGGATAAAGGACGAGAGAGAGGAGAGGTACTTTTTCTCTCACGAATGGCCAGCTAATCACGTGTCTGTGCGTATGAGGGCAGTGTCTCTACAGGAGAAACCTACAGAGACATGTATCTCTTTGGAAGGTCATGCGGTGAGATGGAGAGGATAAAGGAAGAGAGAGAAGTGGGGTCAGAGGGCAGCTTCCAGGTTCAGACAATAGGAGGCATCCCATTCACGGAGACAGTACCTAAACACACACAGTGCCTGCCTAAATCCAGGCCTTCTGAGTCACTCACGCCAGCAGTCTGGAAATCTGTTGTGATTCCAGGAGGTCCCCAGCCTCCTCCTGGGGGTTAAGAATATAGATTCAGCAGGTTCTGACGTGTTAATATGGAACAATACAAACAACACTGGATATATACTTATTATCACACCAAAGTGCTACAAACACGTCTTTTAGTGACAAAACAACATTTAAACATACAATAATGCTTCCAGGATAGCAGCTGGTTACAAAACGCAAAAGAAGTCTTAACAGTAAAAAAGACCACACCACTCCATATATGGGGCAAAGCCCACTTCCTGTGCACGTCTCTATGTCCTGTCGTCTTCCGTGCTACCAAGGAATCCAAAAAATTCCACTGGAGAGAGAAAGGGGACCGTCCTCCTAGGTCAAATCACGGTTTCGTTTCTTGTCCCTTCGTCAGCCTAATCTCTCCAGAACCATTGTTCCACCGAGCCACAGAGAAATACTTTCGACCCCAGTGGAAGCTGGTTTCAGGTAGCCGGCTCAAGGTTGACTCAGCCTGCCATCCTTCCAAGGTGGGTAAAATGAGTACCCAGCTTGCTGAGGGGAAAGTGTAGATGACCAGGGAAGGCAATGGCAAACCACCCCGTAAAAAGTCTGCCGTGAAAACGTTGTGAAAGCAATGTCACCCCAGAGTCGGAAACGACTGGCGCTTGCACAGGGGACTACCTTTACATTATTATTATTATTATTATTATTATTATTATTATTATTATTATTATTATTATTATTTTGCTCTGCCTCCACCTAGAGGTTGGCAACCCTGTTTGCCAAGATGTTTCAAGAAGGAGCCCCTCTTGGGAGCATTTTAGATGCGACACTGCTCTGTTTCGAAGGGGGCAATCCGTTGACGTCTTAGGTCACTTTTTAATATCCGTATCAATTTGGGCTTCTTGTATCTTTCTGCTAATAGTTGACTTTCCCCTCCCAGTGATGCGAGCGACTTAATTTTTAACACTGATTTAGTTGTCAATTGTGGTCTTTGAAGTCAGTGAGTCTATTTTACGCCAGGTGGCTTGGCCAGCTCCCCGGGAGTGGGGTAGGGAAGCCGGAATGTCAACATTTTAAATAAATAAAAGCGTGGCTGGGGAAACGTGTACGGAATAGCGATACGCAGGGCTTTTTTTGAGCAGGAATGCAGTTCCGGCTGGCTTGGTGTCAAGGGGTGTGACCTAATATGCAAGTGAGTTCCTGCTGGGCTTCCTCTACAAAAAGCCCTGGCGATGCATATAACATCCGGAGCTACTTGGATAAGGACCACTATGCAAAACATGAATAGTGTTAAGATGGAGAAGAAGGGATTATGTGTGAAGGCTTAAGGGGACTGTTCCAGATCCTTCAGTGTGAGCATGTGATTAACCTTTCTTCTCCAAAGAGAGCCAGTTTGGTGTAGTGGTTAAGTGCGCCGACTCTTATCTGGGAGAACCGGGTTTGATTCCCCACTCTTCCACATGGAGCTGCTGGAATGGCCTCGGGTCAGCCATAGCTCTGGCAGAGTTGTCCTGGAAAGGGCAGCTTCTGGGAGAGCTCTCTCAGCCCCACCCACCTCACAGGGTGTCTGTTGTGGGGAAGGAAGGTAAAGGAGATTGCAGGCCACTCTGAGACTGTCCTTGAAAGGGCAACTTCTGGGAGAGCTCTCTCAGCCCCACCTATTTCACAGGGTGTCTGTTGTGTTGTGGGGGAAGGTAAAGGAGATTGTGAGCCACTCAGAGTATAGGGCGGGATATAAAACCAATGTCGTCGTCTTCTCCTTCGAAAGGTTAAAGAGAAAAAAGCTGGAATCCAGTGGCATCTTTAAGGCCAACAAAATTTTATTTGAGATACAAGCTTTCGCGAGTGTGCACATTTCTTCAGAAACAGGGTAAAGCAATTAGGGCTCTTTAGCTTGGAGAAACGACAATTGAAGGGTGACATAATAGAGGTTTACAAAATTATGCATAGGATAGAGAAGGTAGAGAAAGAAGGACTTTACTCCCTTTCTCACAATACAAGAACTCGTGGGCACTTAGTGAAATTGATGAGTGGTAGGTTTAGAACAGGTCAAACGAAAATACTTCTTCACCCAAAGAATAATTAACATGTGGAATTCACTGCCGCAGGAAGTGATAGTGGCTACAAGTATAGGCAGCTTCAAGAGGGATTAGATAGACATCTGGAGCAGAGGTTCATCAGCTGTAAGGTATAGATGGAACACTCTGTCTGGGGTAGCGATGCTCTGTATTCTTGGTGCTTGGGGGGCTTCTGGAGTTTTGGCCCCATTGGTGGTCCCCTTGATGGCACCTGTGTTTTTGCCACTATGTGACACAGAGAGTTGGATTGGATGGACCATTGGCCTGATCCAACATGGCTGCTCTTGTGTTCTTATGTCTGGGGCAAGTGATGTTCTGTATTCTTGGTGCTTGAGGGGCAACAGTGGGAGGGCTTCTAGTGCCTGGCCCCACTGATGGACCTCCTGATGACACCTGGTTTTTTTGGCCACTGTGTGACACAGAGTGTTGGACTGGATGGGCCATTGGCCTGATCCAAGATGCTTCTCTTATGTTCTTATGTCTAAGGCAATGATGCTCTGTGTTCTTGGTGCTTGGGGCAGTGGGGCAAGAGTGGGAGGGCTTCTAGAGTTCTGGCCCTACTGGTGGACCTCTTGATGACACCTGTGTTTTGGCTACTGTTCGATACAGAGTGTTGGACTCAGTGGGCCATTGGCCTGATCTAACATGGCTTCTCTTTTATTCTTCTATATGGAGGCTTAAGGTGATTGTTCCAGATCCTTCCGTACGAGCTCATGGGTGAGGTGCAGGGAATACAGTCTCATGCATGAAACCTTTAAAGCCCTATATGGCTTGGGACCTGTCTACCTGAAGGACCGTCTTTCCCCGCACGTTCCCCAGAGAGTACTGAGGTCGGGAACACAAAATCTCCTTACCATCCCTGGGCCGAAGGAAGCCCGCTTGAAGTCCACCAGAGAAAGGGCTTTCTCTGTTATGGCCCCTACATGGTGGAATCAGCTGCCGGAAGAGGTGAGGGCCCTGCGGGACCTTGTTCAGTTCCGCAGGGCCTGTAAGACGACCCTCTTCCGGCTAGCCTATAACTAGCTTGAGAATTTTAATGTAACTTGCTGGATTTCTTTTATATACAGTTGCAATATTTATTAATGTGTATTAATAACTAAGGTTTTATCTGTTTTATCTGTTTTAAATACGGATCCCTTTATATGTTTAACTATTGTAATTTTGTTGGATCTACTATTGGAAGCCGCCCTGAGCCACTTGTGGGAAGGGCGGGATACAAATCTTAAATAAATAAATAAAAAATAAACTGCCTTAGACCACGTCAGAACCATTGGTGTGTCACGAACTGCAGCTGGCTTTTCAGGTTCTCAGGCAAAGGTCATTCTCAACACCTGCCTACCTGGTCCTTTTAACTGGAGATGCTGGGGACTGAACCAAGGACCTTCTGCTGCCAAGCAGATGCTCTGCCACTGAGCCATGGTCCTAATTTAAGTTACGCTGAATTGGCTCTTATCGCAATTGACTAGTGGATGAAATCGACAACACCTTTTTGTGGCCACCTTCCGGGTAGGATAGTTGAGAGGAGGAGTCTCGATTATCAGTTTGGTTCTCTTCCACCTCTGTGATGTAACGCTTTGTCGGAGGGTTGAGGGCAAATAAGTTGCTCTGATCTTCGTTGGGATTTTCAAGCCAGCTCACCCAGGAATTTGTTCTGTCTCTGCAGGTTACAGCCAAGACTGCCTTCTTGTTTATCTTACCTCAGTATAACGTTAGTGTGCCTACACCAGGTGAGTGACCCTACAGGTAACCCCAAAACACTTCTTAATGACCTATGACCGGAGGTGGAATTCTAGCAGGAGCTCCTTTGCATATTAGGCCACACACTCCTGATGCAGCCAATCTTCCAAGAGCTGATGAGGCTCTTTTTTGTAAGCTCTTGGAGGATTGGCTACATCAAGGGGGTGTGGCCTAATACGCAAAGGAGCTCCTGCTAGGATTCCACCCCTGCCTAAGACAGTTTCAAGCACACAGGTTCTTTTCTTTTTTTAAAAAAAAAATAATCTAACTATCCACAAAATTTGATGACTCCTGAAGAGCAGTGAGACACACAGAGCTCATCCAGAAATTTGGAAGATGAGGAAGGTTTGACTTAAAAAAAAAAATGACAAAGTTTGGTGTAGTGGTTAAGTGTGCGCTTTTGGAGGATTGGCTACATCAGGGGGTGTGGCCTAATATGCAAAGGAACTCCTGCTAGAATTCCACCCCTGTAGCCAATCCTCCGAGAGCTTACAGGGCTCTTCGTACAGGGCCTACTGGAAGCTCCAGGAGGATTGGCTACATCAGAGAGTGTGGCCTAATATGCAAAGCAGCTTCTGCTAGAATTCCACCCCTGTTCCTCTGCCCCTTCTCGTTCCATTGACAATGAGCTGGTCCTGCCATTGGTGGCAAAGTGGTTAACATGTCCGACTAGGCTCTGCAAGAGCCAGGTTCGAATCTCCACTCTGCTGTAGAAGCTCACTGGGTGACCTTGTGCCAGTCGCACGTTCTTGGCCTAACCTACCCTGCAGGGTTGTTGTAGGGATAAAATGGAGGAGAGGAGATCTACGTAAGCCGCCTTAGGTCTCCGTTGGAGAGAAAGTCGGGGTATCGATGAAGTAAATAAATAAAACTGATAAATGCATGCGGCTGGGTTTAAAGTTCACCTAAAAGAAATGGAAAGAGTGCTAATTTCTTATGGGTTTATATATTTCTATTGATGTCACTGATAGCCTTTCTGGACGGGACTGAGGGCAGATTCCACAGCCTTAGGCAGGGCGTTTTTCTGTAGCAGGAACTCCTTTGCATATCAGCCCCCACACCCCTGATGTATCCAGTCCTCCTGGAGCTTACAGCAGGCCCTGTATGAAAAGCCCTGTAAGCTCTTGGAGGATTGGCTACATCAGGAGTATGTGGCCTAATATGCAAAGGAGAGCCAGTTTGATGTAGCGGTTAAGTGTGCGGACTCTTATCTGGGAGAACCGGGTTTGATTCCCCACTCCTCCACTTGCAGCTGCTGGAATGGCCTTGGATCAGCCATAGCTCTCTTATCTGGGAGAACCAGGTTAGATTCCCCACTCCTCCACTTGCAGCTGCTGGAATGGCCTTGGATCAGCCATAGCTCTCTTATCTGGGAGAACCGGGTTTGATTCCCCACTCCTCCCCTTGCAGCTGCTGGAATGGCCTTGGGTCAGCCAGAGCTCTCTTATCTGGGAGAACCGGGTTTGATTCCCCACTCCTCCGCTTGCAGCTGCTGGCATGGTCTTGGGTCAGCCAGAGCTCTCTTATCTGGGAAAACCGGGTTTGATTCCCCACTCCGGGTTTGATTCCCCACACTTGCACCTGCTGGCATGGCCTTGGGTCAGCCATAGCTCTCTTATCTGGGAGAACCGGGTTTGATTCCCCACTCCTCCACTTGCAGCTGCTGGAATGGCCTTGGGTCAGCCAGAGCTCTCTTATCGGGGAAAACCGGGTTTGATTCCCCACTCCTCCACTTGCACCTGCTAGCATGGCCTTGGGTCAGCCATAGCTCTAGCAGAGGTTGTCCTTGAAAGGGCAGTTTCTGGGAGAGCACTCTCTCAGTCCCACCACCTCACAAGGTGTCTGTTGTGGGGGAGGAAGATAAAGGAGATTGTGAACCACTTTGAGACTCTGAGTGCAGGGCAGAATATAAATCCAATGTCGTCGTCTTCTACTACTACTACTACTACTAAAAAAAAAAAGCAGCCCTGGCCTTAGGCGATTAAAGCAACACGAATGAGGCATCCGATAAAGAGTGCAGTAGGGCTTGGAAGGCAGAAATCTGACAACAGAGCTGAAAGCAGGGCTTTTTTTGTGGAAAAAGCCCAGCAGGAACTCATTTGCATATTAGGCCACACGTCCCTGTCGTCACCAGTGTTTAACTTTAGGACTGTCCCTTTTCTTGCGTCTAGCTTTGCCCTTCAACAAGTGCTGTGGAGAGTTTAATCCCCAAATGGTTTTGTGCGGAATGTTGACGCCACGCTTTTCTCACCGCACCCGTCCCTTTTCTTTCCCTCAGACGGCGAGATTGTCCTTTATCACTACGGGCTGAAGGATTTGGTCACTATCCTCTTCTACATCTTCATAGCGATAATCCTGCACGCCGTGGTACAGGAATACGCCTTGGATGTAAGTGTTGCTTTTCGTACCAGCGAGCCAAATGACTTAGGCCTCCGACTTCGCTGAACCGTGTTTGGAATTTTGAGAACGGGTCGTCCGGGCACCGGCAGAAAATGGCTGCCGGGGGAGGTGGGAGGAATCACAAAATGGCTGCCAATCCATAAAATGGGGCCAATCACAAAGTCTTGAGAAGTTCTACGCCAACCATCTTCCTGTCACAGAGACAGCTGCTTTTTTGAACAGGCGCTTCCTACAGCCACGAAAGCAATGCTTCCTGTATCACAGACCCTTGTCTGGTGGAGGTATTGATTGAACAAATGCAGGTTCTGACAATTCACTTTAGGTTTTTAACTTGCAAAACCGGTACAGGTTTTGCTTTCTCGGCTGTGTACTCAACGTCCCATCTTTGGGAAGGGGTAACTTTGAACAGATGGACAGGTGTTCAAAAACATCTACAAACATCTCGTTCTGATAGTTCACAGTTCTGAGACGTGTGTTTTCTGTGGAAAGGCTCACAGAAGTGCTAACCTCATACCATCAGAAGAGACAGATTGGAAGGTTTTAGTATGGCCATGTGGGTTTCACGTAACTGGGCCTGTGAAACGTAGCCACAGCCAGGACACCCCTGAATCTCTCAGAAATGGGTTGCGCGAAACAGCTGTGGTGCAGTGGTTAAGAACAGCGGACTGTAATCTGGGGAACTGGGTTTGATTCCCCACTCCTCCTCCACACGCAGCCAGCTGGGTGACCTTGGGACAGTCACAATTCTCAGCAGAGCTGTTCTCTCAAGAGCCGTTCTCTCAGAGTTCTCTCAGCTCCACCGACCTCACAAAGGCACCTGTTGTGGGGAGAGGAAGGGAAAGGAAATTGTAAGCCGCTCTGAGACTTCTTCTGGTAGTGAAGGGCAGAGTATAAAACCAACCCTTCTTTTTTTCCAAAAGCACTTTGTGGAGACTCTGAGAAACTGTGTTTTATCTTTTAAACTTGGGTAAGGGGATTATATATCTCTCTTTCTGTCTCCGATTTTATCACATATGCAAATTAATTTTGTATCACTGCAATTCTTGCATGTCTTCTCATTTCAAGAACGATTAGGTTGGTTTGAAATAATAATAAAAAAAGCTTAAAAGGTAGGCACAAGCAATATTTGGCTGGGATACAAGGTTCTTCCTTGACGCTTGAAATAAATCATTTGCTGTCTTCTCTTCAGTCAGAAGTCTGGGTATCAAAGAACCTAGCCATCTCAATGTAGCCCTGTGAATTAGTTGTTAACGTGGTGCTTTGGAACAGGCAAAGAGACCCTTCGTTTCCATCTATTTGCGTGTGTGTTTTATAATAAATGAATATTTATTTAAGAGCATTAAATTATATCATTCAGTCGCATTGCATAAAAGGGTCAAGAGAAATACTGTATAAAATACCATAAACAGAGGAGTTACCGTATATCTAAATATGAGCCATCAATATATTTCACTCAGAGATGAACCTTTCTGGCCATACGTAATTAAAAATGAAGCCGAGAATTTGTTTTAAAAGGAGTGTTTCCCTGCGGGGAGGGCCATGACTCATTATGCCTGAGCTTTTTCAAAACCCCTCCTGCTCCGATGAGGTGGAAGAAAATCAGGACTGGGTTTTTCATTTCGGGGAAGAAGGAAGTGGGTGCCAAGAAACTCAACTTCTGGTGCGGAGTTGGGGAGTTCTCTGCTTCGGGTTCTCTCTCTGGTGTTGGGAGCCATTTTGGAATTTACAAGGGTTTATTACCAAGCCCCTGTCAAAGTGTTCACTGCCTCATCCAATAGAAGGCAAATAGAAGCAATTTCATGTTAAGCTTTTACCTGAACCAACTTTGGGCTTAGTTCCCAAATCTAGGACATGCGTGAAGATCAGGGGTCCTGCGCCCCCCCACCCCCGAGTGTCTTTTTAAAGTGGGCAGGGTCATATGAGGCTTTGGCCCAGCACGGCTTCTGATTGACCACTGGAGAATTAACTGTGGAGATCTGATAGCAGCTGCCACCACAGCGCAAGGATCCTCTCTGTAAGACTGAAGTTAAGCCGTGGAAGCCGTATTGTGGCCGTCTCTGCCCCCCCTGCGCCAGCCATTTTGTGGCGGCCATTTTGTACCCACAGTGCTGTGACAGAATTCCAGAGGTGCCCACCTCTGAAAAGTTTGGAGACTCTGATGAAGATCAGTTCACACACTACAGTTTTAGGGTTTGGGTGAGCACCTGCTGGGACGCACCTCTGGTTTGTACCAACTTCTCTGCCTGCAAATTCTCCCTTCGCTGGTATCTTTGAGTCAACGTGACCTGATTTGACTTGGCTGGTGTAGCCAGGCCTTGAATTTTGCAGGAGCTCTGGACAGCCCCCCCCCCCACTCTTCCCCATCTACCGGTACCTACTTTGTCCATTGAACAGGAGGTGCAGCTGCATAACAATCCCTGGATGAGGAGAGCGGGCAGCCAGCCAGCCACCAGGGGCTTTGCCACGCCCCCAGCAGCCCTCATTAACCCCTGGAGAAGCCCACACCACCTTTTCTCCACTCCTGATGTGATTTGGGGTGGTGGTTGGCTTGCTGGCCTTTTAACTGGGTGGGGGGCAGCTAATGGAGAACCCCAGGTGAGTGAGGCCTGCTTGGGTTGGTTGGATCTCTAGCCAGCCCAAGCAGGCCTTGCTCGCCCAGGGCTCTCCTTTCTTGTGTCGGGTAGCTTTTGGCTGATGGAATGGTGGTGGCCTATGCTAATGAGTTATGCTATTGAGCTCCACCACCTATTTTTCTGCAAAATGACCCCTGGGTGTGGCCTGTTCTACCACGAATCACCTTGTGACCAGTGTTTCCTATAAGCTGAGTTAACGTGAGCTAGCTCCCAGATTTTCAGCTTCCACCTCACACGTTTTTATCTTCGCTCGGGAAGAATGGTCCCAGAGCGCAATAATTTATGCAGTAGCTCTCAACTTTAATGCCAGTGGCTCACAACTGTAATGCCAGTAGGCATAGTTCACTAAGTAGAATTTTTGCTCACAAGACTCTGCAGCTTAGAGGGAACACTGAGGGGCGTTGTCATTTGGGTTTCCTGGATTTTCGTCTTCCCCCCCCCCTAGAAAATCAACCGGAGACTCCACCTGTCCAAGGTCAAGCACAGCAAATTCAACGAATCGGGACAGCTGGTCGCCTTTCATCTCACCTCCGTGGTCTGGTGCTTATACGTCATTGCGACGGTAAGGCAGGGGAGGGGAAGTCCGTGGAACGTTTTCCCGCATCGCTTCCGCTTTCAGGGTCGGGGAACGGTCGCCGTGTCCTCGGGTGTTCGAAACTCAACTTACGGGAGGCAGAAGCGTCCTCCAGTTTGAAACGGGGATCGAAAAAGGCGGATTATGGTCGCTTCGCTTTGAAGCGGGGTGGCGGTGGGAAGGCGCGCGAAGTCGCAAATGGCTTACGGCAACTCTGGACTCTTCCTTGGTGGTCTGCCATCCAAATACTAACTGGGGATGACCCGGCTTAGCTTCTAATAAATAATAATAATAATAATAATAATAAATTTTTATTTATATCCCGCCATCCCCGCCAAGGCAGGCTCAGGGCGGCTTACAAAGACAAAGCTTACGAAAGCTTCTGAGATACAAGATCAGGCTAGCCCGGGCTGCTCAAGATACACAGGGCGACTTCCCTTTTATGGCCTCTCAAGTCAATCCCTTAGCAACCAAGAGTGATGGTGACTCAAAGGATATTAGATACTGCCAGACAAAATGGCTTAAATAACTCGCAAAAATTGGCGCACCTTTATGGAGCCGTTTCATAGGTTATCTCCCATGCCATATTTGTTTCACCTAGAAAACCACGAATACAGAAGGATATTCTCCCTTATGAGGTGGGGCGCCCTCCCTTCTGCAGTATCCCCTATGAAGCTTGTATATGCCCTTGCTGTAAGGATGGCACAGAGTCATTAGTTGACGTCTTTTATGATTGCAAGGTGTACAGTAAGCACAGGGAACCCCTCCTGCCTTCCAGGATTACTCCCCCCACTAGCAGTCAAAAAATACACCAACTTAAAGAACTCCTGGAGGGCAAATATCCTGCAGTTACTCTTAAAACCGCTAAATTTGGTTGGTTCGCCTTTAGGACGAGAAAATTGCTAGTAGCCGAAAATGGAGTACATTTGTTTTAATGGCCGTTTCTGCATATTTTTCAATTTTAATAATGCTATATAATACTTTTATCCTGTTTTACAGGTAGTTCTTATGGATATGTATAGTAACCCCTTTTGTTTAAGATGTTGGCTTTTGCCGTAAATAAAATCTATCTTATCTTATACGTAGGGCAAATGGGCTCGGATTTCTTGGCTGGGGTGATTTTTTTCTTAGCTGCCAGTAAATTAGAGTCCGCTACGGTTTGGTGGAACGGTTAAGCATGTGGACTCTACTCTGGAGACCCAGGTTTGATTCCCCACGCCTCCACTTGCTGATACGACCTTGAGTCGGCCGTAACTCTCTCAGAGCGGTTCCTTTCAAGAGCACTTCTCAAAAGAGCTCTCTCAGCCCCACCTACCTCAGAAGGTGTCTGTTGTGGGGAGGGGAAGGGACCATAAGCTGCTCTGAGAATCCAAGTGAAGGATGAGATATAAACAGGGCTTTTTTTGTAGCAGGAACTCCTTTGCCTATTAGGCCACACACCCCTGATGTAGCCAATCCTCCTGGAGCTTACAGGGCTTGTTAATACAGGGAGTTCCTGCTACAAAAAAGCACTGAGTATAAATCCAACTTTCTCCTCCTCCTCTTCTTGTTAAGTTTTTGGAGCTTTGTTGAATGGAAAGTGTGGCAGAATTTCTGCCTCAGAAAGGTGCAGGGGCTTCCGGGTTCTGATGCAGAATCTTTGTAAATACAAGGATTAAAGGCCATCTCCTGCCCCATACTTACTTATAAACTTACCTGACTACTGCAGTCAGCTTCAGAGGCCCTCACGGCTGCCGTTGCCCTTGCTGCATCAGAGAGCTTCTTGTTTTAAACTGGCAATTGATATACTGCTGTGGCATAATATTGTTCTGGCTGGTTGCCAGGATCTTCTAATGCTCAGCTTCCGTTCTTTCTTTTAAAAAGCCTCTGGCCATTTTCAGTGTGGAGTTAAAAGGGGAAATGTGCAGCCTGTGACTTAGAACTAGTGAACTAAGCTTCTCTCCCCTCCAGATTGGTGCATTTTCTCAGTGCTTTGGCCGCAGTGGGTTTGGGTAGTATTTCAGTAGCATACATAACGCTGAGAGGGAGAGTTTGAAAGTGGGAATGTAATGGTCATGGTTACTCTATTTCCACCTTTGGTTTTAGAGATGTGCTAGCCATTGCAGAGAATCTTTCCAATTCCCCTACCCACTTCCTTTCCACAGCATAGCTTGATTGTTGTTTTATAATGTAGTTACAATTCCAAAGAATTTTCAGATGGCTGACGTGTTCTAGAAGTAAATAGCTTTGATTGTGTTCATGGTATTTATTGTGCGGTCATCGTTTTTAATTTTTTTTTTATGATTTCTTTTGAGTCTTTGCAAGAAAGGCAGACTATAAATTTGCAAGAAAGGCAGACTATAATTTTTTTTTATGCTTTGCTTTGAGTCTTTGCAAGAAAAGCAGACAAAACCCCAAAACTTAGCAGAATAGGACATCTCCAAGATTCATTCCCCCATTTTATCAAAATATATATCACATTTCTTTTTTGTTGGAGGGCTAACTTGCACAACTGATGGCATACAAGCAAACAAAACTTTTTAATGTTTGAAACCCGAGTTTCCTTGGAGTCTCTAAACCAATTGTTTGTAAATATGAAGCCCGCCTCTAGTAGGAGAATGGTCTATTACAGGGGTGGCCAAGGGTAGCTCTCCAGATGTTTTTTGCCTACAACTCCCATCAGCCCCAGCCATCGGCCGTGCTGGCTGGGGCTGATGGGAGTTGTAGGCAAAAAACATCTGGAGAGCTACACTTGCCCACCCCTGGTCTATTGCAGGAATGCGATTAGGCTGTCGTTTGCCTGGAGATATCTTCCAGCTCACCCCCTTTTGTTTTTTTTGGCTTTTGTTTCCCTTTTCAGGAAGGATACTTATCAAACCCTCGGAGCCTGTGGGAGAACTACCCACACGTTCATCTCCCGTAAGTAGCCACAGAGCGGCCCCTGTGCTATCCATGCCGCCACTTCCTGCCTTGTGGGCTGATGTGATGTCAAGGCAGCCAGTGTTTTAGGTTGCGTCAGACTGTCTTGAGGTCCTTCCTTCAGCCCCCTTCCAGGACCACTGCCAGTACTGCAGGTAACAATCCTTGTCCTGTCAAGGGCAGATCAAAACGTATCTAGAGCCAGGGCTGTGGGTCACCAGGGACGAAAGTAGGGCTTTTTTCTGTAGCAGGAACTCCTTTGCCTATTAGGCCACCCCCCCCCCCCCCGATGTAGCCCATCCTCCAGGAGCTTGCAGGGCTCTTAGTACAGGGCTTGCTGTAAGCTCCAGGAGGATTGGCTATGTCAGGGGGGGTGCGGCCTAATAGGCAAAAGAGTTCCTGCTACAAAAAAAGCCCTGGATGAAAGGAAACCAGGACAGTAAAGAAGGTGGATCCCGTCTTCGGCTTTGAGCCTCCCCACCTGACTAAGTGTGCCAGTAAGAAGTAGAAGTTCACTTCCCATCCTGAGTGTTTTGCTCAAGAGCTGTAGAAGGTTTTGAGGTTTCACTCCTTTTTTTTTTTAGGCTTTGTACATGGCAGCCATTTTATTCCCCTCAAGATTTCTGCCTTCTGCTGAAGTTCAGTT
Source organism: Heteronotia binoei (assembly GCF_032191835.1). Classification (NCBI taxonomy): domain Eukaryota; kingdom Metazoa; phylum Chordata; class Lepidosauria; order Squamata; family Gekkonidae; genus Heteronotia; species Heteronotia binoei. Next base: position 3,911,502 of record NC_083223.1, read on the forward strand.
TTGCCTCTGCAGCTCAATTATGCTTGTCACACCCTTGCTCCTGGCTCCACCCCCAAAGTCTCCTGGCTCTACTCCCAATGTCTCCTGGTTCCACCCCCAATGTCTCCTGGCTCCACCCCAATGTCTCCTGGCTCCACCCCCAATGTCTCCTGGCTCCACCCCCCAATGTCTCCTGGCTCCACCCTCAATGTCTCCTGGCTCCACCCCCAATGTCTCCTGGCTCCACCCCCAATGTCTCCTGGCTCCACCTCCTGGCTCCACCCTCAATGTCTCCTGGCTCCACCCCAAAAGTCTCCTGACTCCACCCCAAAGTCTCCTGGCTCCACCCCCAATGTTTCCTGGCTCCACCCCCGATGTCTCCTGGCTCCACCCCCAATGCCTCCTGGCTCCATCCCCCCAAAGTCCCCAGATATTTCTTGAATTGGACATGGCAACCCTAGTGGCTGCGACTACAAAATGGCTGCTGCAGGAGGCGGAGCCGTCCACAAAATGGCTGCTGCAGGAGGCGGAGCCGTCCACAAAATGGCTGCTGCAGGAGGCAGAGCTGCATTTGCAGAGGAACCCCAAGGGCAGGGAAGAAGAGGCAGACTTGAAAGAACACACTGGGAAGGAGGAGTGACAAACCATGGTGAAAAACCAACACTGTGGTGACAGCTGCAACTGGACGGATGTTCTTGCAGTCTGCACAGCCAATCAGAACCCTGCTGGGCAACAGCCCCACCCATTCCCTAAGGACAGTCGATGGGCACCAGGGAAGGTGTTGGCAGGTGCCATAGTGCCCGCGGGCACCGCGTTCGGGACCCTTTAAGGAGTCTTCACAATTTCTAGTGATTTTCCGTGGTGCCAGCTCATAGGGCTGCTTCCCTTCTTCCAGTCATTCCTCTTGCCTCGTTAGTGGAAACAGTGTGCCAGAGAGGTATAAATAAGCCCAGGCTAGACGAGATAGGGAAACCAAAATACCATCTGCAGCTTTGGACGGGAAGCCGTCTTGTTTCCACCACGCTGAGGTCGTTCCAACTTTGTCAAGGCCTCAGACCGCAAATGTTGTCCACGTACTTTGGCCAGTGATCAACATCCCTAGAACAGAGCTGAGTGTAATAGAATAGGAATAGCATGTAAAGCCAAGCATATCATTAGTGTTGCTGTTATCATTAGCGTTGCTGTTGCAGTAGAAGTTTAACATTTAATATACAGAGACAAATGTCGCTACGAAGGACACAGTTACGCATCTGTCTCCTACCTAAATGTAGTTATTACCTGCTTCCCCCCCCCCCCACCATCCTCTTGATCTGCATAAAAACCCCTGTGAGGTAGGCAGGGGTGGAATGCTAGCAGGAGCTCCTTTGCCTATTAGGCCACACATCCGATGTAGCCAGTCCTCCAAGAGCTTACAAAAAAGGGCCTTGTGAGCTCATGGGGGATTGGCTACATCAGGGGTGTGTGGCCTAATATGCAAAGGAGCTCCTGCTAGAATTCCACCCGTGGAGGTAGCTTAGGCTGAAAGTATGTGGGTGGCGATGTTCCCTCTAAGCGGAGTTAGTGTGAGCTAGCTCACAGTTTTTTAGCTTCCAGCTCACACATCTTTGTCTTAGCTCAGGAAAAATGGCCCAGGAGAAAATTAATTTACGCAGGAGCTCACGACTTTATTGCCAGTAGCTTACAAAGCAGATTTTTTGCTTACAAGACTCCATAGCTTAGAGGAAGTATTGCCCCGGAGCAAAGCAATTTGTGCAGTAGCTCATAACTTCAATGGCAGTAGCTCATGAAGAATTTTTGCTTGCAAACCTCCACATTGTAGAAGGTGTATTGGTGGGTGGTCCAAAAGCACCCAGTCAGCTTCCAAAATAGGAATCTGGGTCTGCTCTGAAGTGCTGTCATGCCACAGTGGCTGTCACTGCTGCTGCAGGAGCAAGTAGCCAGGCCTAGTTAAGTCATGCTAGTCAGATGGCATGAAGTTACCAGAAGGTGCTGCCAGGCCTAGGGTAGGAAACCTCCAGGTGGAGGCTGGAGATCTCCTGGTATCACAACTGAACTCCAGACAAAAGATCTCTTTCCCCGTCCTGGAGAACATAACTGCTTTGGAGAGTGGGTTTCCAGCTGGAGCCTCTCGCTTCCCCAAAGTGTAATTCCCGTAGACACCATCAGAAAACCTCCAGGAATTTTCCAACCTGGAGTCATCAACCCTAGTCAGCAGTGGTCCCAATGAGTTTTCCCTCAAAGGTCAAAATATGAACTTAGCTTGTTATTGGTGTTTGGCCTTTGCATATGTCAAAACATCTTCCTCAGGGCTTTTTTTTTTTTAGCAGGAACTCCTTTACATATTAGGCCACACCACCCTGATGTAGCCAGTCCTGGGGTTTACAGTAGGTTTTATACTAAGAGCCCTGAAAGCTCTTGGAGGATAGGCTACATCAGGGGTGCGTGGTCTAATATGCAAAGGAGTTCCTGCTACAAAAAAAGCCCTGATCTTCATTAAGCTGTATATGAATTTGCTGTTCACCTATGTAGCAGCATCTGTCTGTCTGTCTATCCTTGATCTTTTATCAGTCATCTTCCTTCATCTATCTACCTATCTACCTACCTATCACCTCCATTTTGTTGCATCTGAGGCAGTGCGTGTGCACATAAAAGCTCATACCTTGAATGAAACTTCGCTGGTCTTCAAGGTGCCCCTGGATTCAAAGCTAGTTTCAGAGGGGTAGCCGTGTTGGTCTTTAGTACGACCGCCAAATTCTACTGAGCCCGAATCAGGCGGGACTCGGGAATGTCCCTCGTTTCCCCAGCAAAAGGCGACCGACATCTTCGCTCGGTGGTGAAGAACACTTCAGACGCCCCATGAAGAGTTTTGCTAGTCGTTGATGGTTCTTTTCCTTCTTCTCCCCCATGTCAGGTTCCAGGTCAAGTTTTTCTACCTATGCCAATTGGCCTACTGGCTGCACGCGTTACCGGAGCTGTACTTCCAGAAGGTGCGGAAGGTGAGTCGCAGGCCAGCCAACTTTCCCTGCTTCGCCGGAGTCGCTCTCTTTCGCAGCTGTAACTGTAGTTGGCCGACAGCACGACTCTAGGTGGCTTTTGTCCGGACTCAGATCCATTGGAATCTATGCGTATAGACTGCAGCCAAACAGAATGGCGTCATTGGGCGATGCGGGTGGCCGAGAGGCGGTGTTGGGTATGCTTAGCAGAGAGGCGTTTGCGGAGCCGGCAGGAAAAATGATACAGGTGTGGTTAGCTTGTAAGAGGAAGCATGTAGGCAGCCGCCTAGGGCGTCACCTGACCTAGGGGGCCAGGCACCCCCTCTCCCCACACGCAGCATGTGTGTTCCTTGAGCCTGCCTTCCCCAATGGAAAGCAGGCTGTACGGAGCGCAGATGCTGCCCAGCCGGTTTTGCGTTCTGGGAGAATACGGGAAATATGAAAATTAAAATTAAAAAAAATTGTAAATTAAAAAGGGAAATAGTTTCTTCATTTCTCCTACAATCCTCTGTGTTTTAAATTTCAGGGGGGGGGGGCGCTAGCGGGCAGCTCACCTAGGGCCCCCAAAACCCTAGCACCGGCCCTGAGAGGAAGATAAAGTTTTACTAAAAGAGAAACGTAGGAAGGATGACGTAGAAGCAGGGTGTTTTTTGGAGCAGGAGCGCAATTCTGGCTCACTTGGTGCCGAGGGGTGTGGCCTAATATGCAAAGGAGTTCCTGCTGGGCCTTTTCTGCATAGAAGACAAATAGATATCCCAGCTGATCTTTCCTAGCTCTGACTGTTCTAACTCCATCTTGTCTTCTTCGTGGAGTGGAGCGAGAGATCAAAGGAGGGAAAACTTACCCCCAACGTAGGATTGCATGGTCCAGATTGGGAGATACCTAGAGATTTTGGGGGCGGAGCCTGAGGAGGACAGGGGGGCGGTTGAGGGGAGGGACTTCAGTAGGGTACATAGACTCTACCGTCCAGAGCAGCCATTTTCTCCAGAGGAACTGATCTTGGTTCTCTGGAGATCCGTTGTAATGAATGGGAGATCTGGCAACCCTGTGTTTTCATGTGACGGTATATTTGTCGATAAACTAATTGTCATGCTGTATCCCATAGAGGAAAATCTTTTTTAGATGAAAAACCCATCTAGACTGAGAAGGAATGCAACGCTCTTTTGATAAATAAGAAGCCGCGTGGAAATGCATCTGTTCAATGAGCTACTAGGTGCCTTACTTGGATGCAGGAGCTGGAACGGTTTGGAATCCAGCTCCCTGTTTAACTGTACACGATCCGTTGGTGCCTCTTTACGGCTAACGCTGGCTTGTTGTGATCTTTCTCTGTTTCCCAGGAAGAGATTCCTCGCCAATTACAGTATATAAGCCTTTACCTTGTGCATATAGCTGGAGCATACCTCTTAAAGTAAGTACCTCTGACTTCATCCTGACCTATGCATCCTGTTTGTCCAGAATGTTGCACCTTGCAACATTAGCCAGTTGAAATTGGCATGGTCCCCATGACACTGTCCCTGTAATTGTCTACTTTGGTGTAGTGGTTAAGTGGGTGGACTCTTATCTGGGAGAACAGGGTTTGATTCCCCACTCCTCCACTTGCACCTGCTGGAATGGCCTTGGGTCAGCCAGAGCTCTCTTATCTGGGAGAACCGGGTTTGATTCCCCACTCCTCCACTTGCACCTGCTGGAATGGCCTTGGGTCAGCCAGAGCTCTCGCAGGAGTTGTCCTCAAAAAGGCAGCTTCTGTCAGAGCTCTCTCAGCTCCTCCTGCCTCACAGGGTGTCTGTTGGTGGTGGGGAGGAGGCAAAGGAGATTGTGACCACTCTGAGATTCAGAGTACAGGGTGGGATAAATCCAATATCATCTTCTACTACTACTTCCCAGGTTTCCCTCTGCTTTCCTTTGATTATGCCCAAGCTAGGTTTGATACCCCGTTTCTGGAAAGAGGACACTCAGCGCAGCTTTGCATGCTGCAAATTTTGAAGGCCCTGCCCACACTAGGGTTCCCCATCCCCAGGTGGGGGCAAGGGATCCCCCAGTTTAGAGACCCTCCCCCTGCTTCAGGGTCATCAGAAAACAGGGGAAGGGGGGAAATGTGTGCTGGAAACTCTATTATTCCCTATGGAAACTTATTCCCACAGGAAATAATGGAGAATTGATCCGCGGGTATCTGGGGCTCTGGGGGCAGGGCTGTTTCTTGAGATAGAGGCCCCAGATTTTCAGTATAGAATTCAGCACCTCTCCCTAAAATACCCCCAAAGTTTCAAAACGATTGGACCAGGGGGTCCAAATCTATGAGCCCCAAAAGAAGGTGCCCCTATCCTTCAATATTTCCTATGGAAGGAAGGCATTTAAAAAGGTGTGCGGTCCCTTTAAATGAGATGGCCAGAACTCCCCTTGGAGTTCAGTTATGCTTGTCACATCCTTGCTCCTGGCTCCACCCACAAAGTCCCCAGATATTTCTTGAATTGGACGTGGCAACCCTAGCCCGTTTTTCTGATCTCAGTCCAGCATCTGCCATTTCCTGCCGTACCACCAGAGGGCAGCATCCTGCCTTTTTAAAAATCCCACCAATATGAGTTGCAAAAGCAAAATAGCGTTACAACAATCTATTACGACGATCCGCTGGATGCTCTGAACTTTCAGCCTTTTTTTTTAAAGTGTCATATTTACTTGAAAGGAAGGTGACTCTGAATTTTGTATTATTCTTTCATTTCTGCGTAAGATCTTCCCCCTCAAAAAGAGCAAGAATCCAGTGACACCTTAAAGATGATCAAGCTTTGTGGTAGGGCACAAGCTTTCACGAATCGCGGCACACTTCTTCAGTGACTCACAAAGGCTCTCCCCCTGCCTTAAATTTGGTCAGTTTTGCGTGTTCTCCCAGGTTATGGAATATTCCTCTGGGAATTGGATAAACATCTGGAGCAGAGGTCCTTCAGTGGCTGTTAGCCACAGCTTACAGTTGGAACCCTCTGTCTGCGGCAGTGATGCTCTGTGTTCTTGGTGCTTGGGAGAGGGGGCAGTAGTGGGAGGGCTTCTAGTATCCTGGCCCCACTGATGGACTTCCTGATGGAGTCTGGGGTTTTTTAGCCACTGTGTGACACAGAGTGTTGGACTGGATGGGCCATTCGCCTGATCCAACATAGCTTCTCGTATGCTGTTATGTCTGGGGCAGTGATGCTTTGTATTCTTGGTGCTTGGGGGGGCAGCAGTGGGAGGGCTTCTGGTGTCCTGGCCCCACTGGTGGACCTCCTGATGGCACCTGGGTTTTTTGGCCACTGTGTGACACAGAACGTTGGGTGGGCCATTAGCCTGATCCAACATGGCTTCTCTTATGTTCTTATGAGTGTTGAACTGGATGGGCCATTGGCCTGTTCCAACATGGCTCCTTTTATGTTCTTATGAGTGTTGGACTGGATGGGCCATTGGCCTGATCCAACATGGCTCCTCTTATGTTCTTATGAGTGTTGGACTGGATGGGTCATTTGCCTGATCCAGCATGACTCCTTTTATGTTCTTATGAGTGTTGGACTGGTTGGGCCATTGGCCTGATCCAACATGGCTCCTCTTATGTTCTTATGAGTGTTGGACTGGATGGGCCATTGGCCTGATCCAGCATGACTCCTTTTATGTTCTTATGAGTGTTGGACTGGATGGGCCATTGGCCTGATCCAACATGGCTTCTCTTATGTTCTTATGAGTGTTGGACTGGATGGGCCATTGGCCTGATCCAACATGGCTTCTCTTATGTTCTTATGAGTGTTGAACTGGATGGGCCATTGGCCTGATCCAGCATGATTCCTTTTATGTTCTTATGAGTGTTGGACTGGATGGGCCATTGGCCTGATCCAACATGGCTTCTCTTATGTTCTTATGAGTGTTGGACTGGATGGGCCATTGGCCTGATCCAACATGGCTTCTCTTATGTTTTTATGAGTGTTGGACTGGATGGGCCATTGGCCTGATCCAACATGGCTCCTCTTATGTTCTTATGAGTGTTGGACTGGTTGGGCCATTGGCCTGATCCAACATGGCTTCTCTTATGTTCTTATGAGTGTTGGACTGGTTGGGCCATTGGCCTGATCCAACATGGCTTCTCTTATGTTTTTATGAGTGTTGGACTGGATGGGCCATTGGCCTGATCCAACATGGCTCCTCTTATGTTCTTATGAGTGTTGGACTGGTTGGGCCATTGGCCTGATCCAACATGGCTTCTCTTATGTTCTTATGAGTGTTGGACTGGTTGGGCCATTGGCCTGATCCAACATGGCTCCTCTTGTGTTCTTATGAGTGTTGGACTGGATGGGCCATTGGCCTGATCCAACATGGCTTCTCTTATGTTCTTATGAGTGTTGGACTGGTTGGGCCATTGGCCTGATCCAACATGGCTTCTCTTATGTTCTTATGAGTGTTGGACTGGTTGGGCCATTGGCCTGATCCAACATGGCTTCTCTTATGTTCTTATGAGTGTTGGACTGGTTGGGCCATTGGCCTGATAACAACATGGCTTCTCTTATGTTCTTATGAGTGTTGGAGTGGTTGGGCCATTGGCCTGATCCAACATGGCTCCTCTTGTGTTCTTATGAGTGTTGGACTGGATGGGCCATTGGCCTGATCCAACATGGCTTCTCTTATGTTCTTATGAGTGTTGGACTGGTTGGGCCATTGGCCTGATCCAACATGGCTTCTCTTATGTTCTTATGAGTGTTGGACTGGTTGGGCCATTGGCCTGATCCAACATGGCTTCTCTTATGTTCTTATGAGTGTTGGACTGGTTGGGCCATTGGCCTGATCCAACATGGCTCCTCTTGTGTTCTTATGAGTGTTGGACTGGATGGGCCATTGGCCTGATCCAACATGGCTTCTCTTATGTTCTTATGAGTGTTGGACTGGTTGGGCCATTGGCCTGATCCAACATGGCTTCTCTTATGTTCTTATGAGTGTTGGACTGGTTGGGCCATTGGCCTGATCCAACATGGCTTCTCTTATGTTCTTATGAGTGTTGGACTGGTTGGGCCATTGGCCTGATAACAACATGGCTTCTCTTATGTTCTTATGAGTGTTGGAGTGGTTGGGCCATTGGCCTGATCCAACATGGCTCCTCTTGTGTTCTTATGAGTGTTGGACTGGATGGGCCATTGGCCTGATCCAACATGGCTTCTCTTATGTTCTTATGAGTGTTGGACTGGTTGGGCCATTGGCCTGATCCAACATGGCTTCTCTTATGTTCTTATGAGTGTTGGACTGGTTGGGCCATTGGCCTGATCCAACATGGCTTCTCTTATGTTCTTATGAGTGTTGGACTGGTTGGGCCATTGGCCTGATCCAACATGGCTTCTCTTATGTTCTTATGAGTGTTGGACTGGTTGGGCCATTGGCCTGATCCAACATGGCTCCTCTTATGTTCTTATGAGTGTTGGACTGGTTGGGCCATTGGCCTGATCCAACATGGCTCCTCTTGTGTTCTTATGAGTGTTGGACTGGATGGGCCATTGGCCTGATCCAACATGGCTTCTCTTATGTTCTTATGAGTGTTGGACTGGTTGGGCCATTGGCCTGATCCAACATGGCTTCTCTTATGTTCTTATGAGTGTTGGACTGGTTGGGCCATTGGCCTGATCCAACATGGCTTCTCTTATGTTCTTATGAGTGTTGGACTGGTTGGGCCATTGGCCTGATCCAACATGGCTTCTCTTATGTTCTTATGAGTGTTGGACTGGATGGGCCATTGGCCTGATCCAACATGGCTGCTCTTATGTTCTTATGAGTGTTGGACTGGTTGGGCCATTGGCCTGATCCAACATGGCTCCTCTTATGTTCTTATGAGTGTTGGACTGGTTGGGCCATTGGCCTGATCCAACATGGCTCCTCTTGTGTTCTTATGAGTGTTGGACTGGATGGGCCATTGGCCTGATCCAACATGGCTTCTCTTATGTTCTTATGAGTGTTGGACTGGTTGGGCCATTGGCCTGATCCAACATGGCTCCTCTTATGTTCTTATGAGTGTTGGACTGGTTGGGCCATTGGCCTGATCCAACATGGCTCCTCTTGTGTTCTTATGAGTGTTGGACTGGATGGGCCATTGGCCTGATCCAACATGGCTTCTCTTATGTTCTTATGAGTGTTGGACTGGTTGGGCCATTGGCCTGATCCAACATGGCTTCTCTTATGTTCTTATGAGTGTTGGACTGGTTGGGCCATTGGCCTGATCCAACATGGCTTCTCTTATGTTCTTATGAGTGTTGGACTGGTTGGGCCATTGGCCTGATCCAACATGGCTTCTCTTATGTTCTTATGAGTGTTGGACTGGTTGGGCCATTGGCCTGATCCAACATGGCTTCTCTTATGTTCTTATGAGTGTTGGACTGGTTGGGCCATTGGCCTGATCCAACATGGCTTCTCTTATGTTCTTATGAGTGTTGGACTGGATGGGCCATTGGCCTGATCCAACATGGCTTCTCTTATGTTCTTATGTTCTTTCTCCAGCCTCACACGCCTGGGACTCATCTTGTTGCTGCTGCAGTACATGGCAGAGTTCTTCTTCCACGTGGCTCGCCTCTTCTACTTCACGGATGAAAACAACGAAAAACTGTACGTGGCCCTGCCCACAGCTTTTGGGGGGTGGCGGCAAAGGGGTGGAGCCTAGCCAGGGGGGCATAAGCGGAGCACTCTAGATGACCCTAAGCAGGTCTACTCAGAATCCTACTCAAGTCTATTCAGTGGGGCTTACTCCCCACAAAGTGAATGGCAGTGTCTCAAAGCTAAGATTCCTTTCCAGTGTCTCCCAATGGGTTTTCCGTTTTAAGTTACATAGAAGTCATTCCTTTATTATTATTATTAACATTTTTTAACATTAAAAATGCTGGAGTTTGGTGTAGTGGTTAAGTGTGCAGACTCTTATCTGGGAGAACCGGGTTTGATTCCCCACTCCTCCACTTGCACCTGCTGGAATGGCCTTGGGTCAGCCATAGCTCTGGCAGAGGTTGTCCTTGAAAGGGCAGCTGCTGTGAGAGCTCTCTCACCCCCACCCACCTCACAGGGTGTCTGTTGTGGGGGAGGAAGGTAAAGGAGATTGTGAGCCGCTCTGAGACTCTTCGGAGTGGAGGGCAGGATATAAATCCAATATCTTCATCTACCTCACAGGGTGTCTGTTGTGGGGAGGAAGGGAAAGGAGATTGTGAGGCACTCTGAGACTCTTCAGAGTGGAGGGCGGGATATAAATCCAATATCTTCATCTACCTCACAGGGTGTCTGTTGTGGGGGAGGAAGGTAAAGGAGATTGTGAGCCGCTCTGAGACTCTTTGGAGTGGAGGGTGGGATATAAATCCAATATCTTCATCTACCTCACAGGGTGTCTGTTGTGGGGGAGGAAGGTAAAGGAGATTGTGAGCCGCTCTGAGACTCTTTGGAGTGTAGGGCGGGATATAAATCCAATATCTTCTTCTTCTTCTTCTTATCGGCGAATTCGGTCTCCCGTTGCTTTCCACGCAGGTTCAACGCGTGGGCGGTGGTGTTCGTCGTCTCGCGGCTCTTCACCCTCACCCTCTCTGTGCTGGTCATCGCCTTTGGGCTGGCTCGGGTGGAAAACCAGGCGTTTGAACCCGAGAAAGGAAACTTCAACACACTGCTTTTCAGGTAAGGCTCCCGGTGAGCTGTGCCGGTTTCGCCGGGGGAGGAAGACGGCGGGGGCCTGCTCCGATCAGAACATGGCTGCTTGCATTCAGCTAGCCATCCAGTAGTAATTTGGGGGTGGTACAGAGGTGACGCTTGTGATCTCTTAACCATGGTTAAGAGAAAGTAGAGTGCAGGATCAAGCGTTCTGTGTGAATTTCTCTACATTCTTCACCATCCTCCAGCTTTAATCGGTGTTAAGTGTTACACCGGGACCGGCCAACTTCAGTTGACCTAAATTGAGGGATCCCTCTTAACTTGTATATTAAACTAGAATCGGACCAACAAAAACCCCGTTTGAAAGGTTAGCCCGAAATGCTGTTATAATTTATCATTGTAACCATGGTTCCGGCCAGCAAGAAAAGCTGGGGAGGTTTCCTTCCAAAGAGCAGTGAAACGGCTGTTAAGGAAGACAGTGCCCTGTCCTATACCTTACTTCCACGTGGCAATGTGCAGGCGGAAACGCAAATGGTTACAGTTTCTTTATTTGTGCTCTTTATAGGCAGACTTTCTTAGTGGAAATGGGCAGAGCCATTGGGGCTTGGGTTTGGTTTCGTTTTTTAGTTCAGTTCTGCTTGCACATGCAGAAAAGCTTCCAGTGGATCCGACTCATTTATACAGAGGATGGGATTCATTGCACAAAGAAGATATTGGATTTATAGCCCGCCCTCCACTCCGAATCTCAGAGCGGCTCACAGTCTCCTTTATCTTCCTCCCTCACAACAAACACCCTGTGAGGTGGGTGGGGCCGAGAGAGCTCTCCCTGAAGATGCTCTTTCAAGGACAGTCTTAGAGCGGCTCAGTCTCCTTTATCTTCCTCCCCCACAACAGTCACCCTGTGAGGTGGGTGGGGCTGGAGAGGGCTCTCACAGCAGCTGCCCTTTCAAGGACAACCTCTGCCAGAGCGATTGACTGACCCAAGTCATCCCAGCAGGTGCAAGTGGAGGAGTGGGGAATGAAACCCGCTTCTTCCAGATAAGAGTCCGCGCACTTAACCACTGCACCAAACTGGCTGTCACAAACCACATTTCAAACAAACCCGGGGCTTTTTTTTTGTAGCAAGGACTCCTTTGGCTATTAGGCCACATACCCCTGATGTTTTGCCTACAACTCCCATCAGCCCCAGCCATTGGCCATGCTGGCTGGGGCTGATGGGAGTTGTAGGCAAAAAGCATCTGGAGAGCTACCATTGGCCATCCCTGATCTATAGCCTAGTCTCTTATCTATACTTAAATAGTGAGAAATTACATATATACTAGACTGCAGCCTTTCTGTGCCCTTCCTGCCAAGGAGGTTGATAGCTAGGTGTTTAATAACGAATTTATTCATTGTGATGAAAGAAGCCACATTAACATACAGGGATATGAGCCTCAAATATCATGGGGTTCATGACTTATGAAAAATAAAAGTGTTTATCTTTAAATAACTTTCGTGTAGTGCAAACCAAGGCAGTTTGATGTAGTGGTTAAGTGCGCGGACTCTTATCTGGGAGAACCGGGTTTGATTCCCCACTCCTCCACTTGCACCTGCTGGAATGGCCTTGGATCAGCCATAGCTCTCGCAGGAGGAGTTGTCCTTGAAAGGGCAGCTGCTGGGAGAGCCCTCTCCAGCCCCACCCACCTCACAGGGTGTCTGTTGTGGGGGAAGGAGACATAGGAGATTGAGAGCCGCTCTGAGTCTTTGCTACAGAGAGAAGGGCGGGGTATAAATCTGCAGTCTTCTTCTTCCGAAGATGTCCTCCATAGGATGCCGATCCAGAGCCCAGCGTGCTGGAAGAGGGAAAGCGGGCTTTGGATCAACACGAACGCTCCCGTCAGTGTAGTACTTGCTCGGGAATGGATGAGCGGCCTGAATCCTCTCGTAATGGGACAGAGAGCCTTTCCCTCCCCGACCCGTGTCTCCTCAGAACCCACTGAGCCATTGATTGCTTTCAAGCCTGCCCGTCTCCCGCCTCTTCCTAGGATGTTTGTGCTGCTTCTGGTGTGCTTCTCGCAGGCCTGGATGATGTGGCGCTTCATCCGCTTCCAGCTCCGGCGCTGGCGGGAGTACCGGAACGAGCAGAGCGCCAGGAAGAGAGCGGCCGCGGTGGCCGCCCACGGCAAGCAGCAGTCCAAGACCGTCAAAAGGGAATCTGGTGAGCGTCGCCCCTGAGCGCGTTAAGCCCGCGCCTGATCGAACGGGGGCTGGACGGTTTCATTGCGTGATCGGTTAGATGCATTAAACTCTTGGTTTATTGAAAAGGTGAACCCTGAAGAGCGTGTGGAGGTGTACACCCACGCACCCGTATGCGAAAAACTAAGGCTGTTGCCAGTTACTGATACAATGAGGGGTTGCTAAATTTCTGTGGATTGCATTTGGATTTTGTATAATTGCCAGGTCCAGGTTGGGAAACACCTGGAGATTTTGGGAGTGGAGCCTTAGGAGGGGAAGGGTTGGAGGAGGGGAAGGACTTCAGTGGGGTGTAAGTCATAGACTCCGCCTTCCGAAGCAGCCGTTTTCTCCAAGTGAACTGATCTCTGTTACCTGGAGGTCAGTTGTAAGCAGGGCTTTTTTTGTAGCAGGAGCTCCTTTGCTTATTAGGCCACACCCTCCTGATGTAGCCAATTCTCCTGGAGCTTACAGTAGACCCTGTATGAAGAGCCCTGTAAGCTCCTGGAGGATTGGCTACATCAGAGGTGTGTGACCCAGGGATGGAATTCTAGCAGGAACTCCTTTGTGTATTAGGCCACACCCTCCTGATGTAGCCAATCCTCCTGGAGCTTACAGTAGGCCCTGTATGAAGAGCCCTGTAAGCCCCTGGAGGATTGGCTACATCAGAGGTGTGTGACCCAGGGATGGAATTCTAGCAGGAGCTCCTTTGCGTATTAGGCCACACCCTCCTGATGTAGCCAATCCTCCTGGAGTTTACAGTGGGCCCTGTAGGAAGAGCCCTGTAAGCCCCTGGAGGATTGGCTACATCAGAGGTGTGTGACCCAGGGATGGAATTCTAGCAGGAGCTCCATTGCGTATTAGGCCACACCTTCCTGATGCAGCCAATCCTCCTGGAGCTTACAGTAGGCCCTGTATAAAGAGCCCTGTAAGCTCCTGGAGGATTGGCTACATCAGAGGTGTGTGCCTCAGGGATGGAATTCTAGCAGGAGCTCCTTTGTGTATTAGGCCACACCCTCCTGATGTAGCCAATCCTCCTGGAGCTTACAGTAGACCCTGTAGGAAGAGCCCTGTAAGCTCCTGGAGGATTGGCTACATCAGAGGTGTGTGACCCAGGTATGGAATTCTAGCAGGAGCGCCTTTGCATATTAGGCCACACCCTCCTGATGTAGCCAATCCTCCTGGAGCTTACAGTAGGCCCTGTATGAAGAGCCCTGTAACGGACCGACCCTATGACCGAGACCAGGCGGGCCGTTAGTATGGTGGCACAAACAAAATTCTAAATAATCAGGCCCAAAACCGGGTCCTGGGGTAACTGCCACCAGGCTGGATTACTTTTACACTCTGAGATCCCAGCCTAACCTCAGAGTTATATCCTCTACGACCAGAGACAGCCCAAGCACAGTAGATGTGTCCGGGAGCTCCCCAGTCAAGATATTTTTTCTTATTTGGTAGATTAGGCGACCTTCGGGGCGGTCGAGTAAGCTTTTGGCATGTTGCTACAACCCCCCACACAAGACACAAGAACACTCTTTGTAAAACAAAAGAGAGTTTATTTAAAGATAGGCTTAAAAATTATCATTAAGAGCAGTGAGCCAAAACAATAACATTGCAAAGTATACTTAACTAAAGACACCATATGGTTCCAAAGAAATCAGGCAACAAAGTCCATTGAAGCCACAAACAGGGAGCCCCAACATAAAGTCCAGGGTCCCAGAGTCTAGTCCAGTCGTCCCGTCGAGGGCTCAGAACCAAGTAAAAGGAAATCTTTTATTCTTAAGGAGCCCCCGTGGGTAGATTCAAAAAACCCAATCAGGACTTAACTTTCCCAGTTAACATTAACAAGACGCAGACATGGGTGTCGGCCACAGGTGTCTCCCTTCGGTTCCCTGGGCAACCAATCTGCAGGTGCACCAACTCAAGGCCCTCTCTAATGGGCCTGACCTTTAGGCTCTAGGGCTTTGCCAAGAAAATTAAAACTTTTACAAATTTATAAGCAGGCCCCAAGCCTGCCCAACTTAAAATTAGGAGGAACCATATATAATTTTGGTCCACAGCATTACAAGCCCTGTAAGCTCTTGGAGGATTGGCTACATCAGAGGTGTGTGACCAAGGGATGGAATTCTAGCAGGAGCTCCATTGCGTATTAGGCCACACCCTCCTGATGCAGCCAATCCTCCTGGAGCTTACAGTAGGCCCTGTATAAAGAGCCCTGTAAGCTCCTGGAGGATTGGCTACATCAGAGGTGTGTGACCCAGCGATGGAATTCTAGCAGGAACTCCTTTGTGTATTAGGCCACGCCCCCCTGATGCAGCCAATCCTCCTGGAGCTTCCAGTAGGCCCTGTAGGAAGAGCCCTGTAAGTTCTTGGAGGATTGGCTACATCAGAGGTGTGTGACCCAGGGATGGAATTCTAGCAGGAGCGCCTTTGCATATTAGGCCACACCCTCCTGATGTAGCCAATCCTCCTGGAGCTTACAGTGAGCCCTGTAGGAAGAGCCCTGTAAGCTCTTGGAGGATTGGCTACATCGGGGGGGGGGGTGGCCTAATATGAAGGCAGTCTACAATATGAAGGGGTGCTCGAATGTACCTTTAAGATTTGACTAAGCGAGTCTAATAGTCCTTTTCATGACCCCATTTCTATCACAAATTCACAAATTTATTAATGTTACAGCCAACAGCCAAGACGATGCATTCAAAGAAGCACAATCTGTGTGCAGACCAGATAATTACATAAAACGTTATTTAAAAATAACTAACGCCAAGCCAACGACAAAAGGATAGAGAAGTCCTTTGCCTCTCGGGATTGGTCTTTTAGATAATCTTTGCGGGTTCTAGAAGCTGCAAGCAGAAATCTAGAACACGCAAGAGCAGCTTGTGGATTGGAATCTGCTAGGACTACACTCCTTGGTTTCGGATTCCGGGAGGCCCTTAAAATTCCGCCAGTATAAATTGTAGGTATTTGGCTCGTATTTCATTATAAAGGCTACCCCCGAACAGAGCATGTTCAAGCACTTCTGCCTTACCCGCCCCGCATGGGCAGACCTCAGCCGGAGGCACCTTTTTATATTGACCCTCAGTAATCGCAGATGGAAAGAAGTTATTGTGATAGATCAAGATGGGTAGCTATATTAAGTCTGCAGCAGTAGAAAATGTCCTCACTTCTTCAGGAACCGTCTACAGAAGTGAGCAATGACTCCCAAAAAGCCACAAATGTTGTGGCATAGAAAAGGACCTTCTATATGATGGAATTACCAAGCTCTGCGGAAGAGAACAGAATTTCGAAACCTTGGTGTTATCATTCTGTCTCTCTGTGTCGAGCGTTATTCTCTGCTTAACCATGGCCTTGTGTCTATCGTATTTTTTTTTCTTCAAAGCAATTTTTGTTCATGTGCAAATGACAGGTTTTTGTTTTTTTTTTGTCTTAAAATCGTGTAATCGACTAAAATTGCTTTAGTCTTGTTTTGCTCCTTGTAAAGGAACGGACTTGCAGGCCGCATTCCCTCAGATCCTGGGAACTTGGAAAAACCCCACAACTATCCCAAGGTCTCCGCTCAGCAATGCTGCCCCCTCCCCTTCCCCTCTTTCCGGGGGCGCCATCTTCTCTCTCAGTGCCGCCAACAAATATAAAGAAGAACCTCCCACTAAATGGATTTGAACATCTACCACTCTGTAGCTGTGTTATTCTTTAAAGGATCCTCCTAGTTACTGCATCTCATGTGAGGTTACTCTGTCACACTTCAGAGCTAGGGATGAGCACAAACCTAAAAATTCCAGTTCGAGGTGGGCCCTGAACCAAGCCAAAATGTCCCGAACTGGCCAATTCAGATCCCCCTTTCTCCTGATTGCAACTTACCATGGACTTGAGAAACCATCACGGGCAAAATGAATTATCAGTTTGAGTGTATGTTCTGGAGTCTCCATCCTGAAACTGCAGAATTCCAAACTCCATTTAAAAAAAACAAAACCCAACAGTTATCACGTTTTCCATTTCTTCCCCTTGCAGGCTACCATGAAAATGGAGTAGTGAAAGCAGAAAATGGAACCTCACCACGTACCAAGAAGCTGAAGTCTCCGTAGAGCCAAAACAAGAGCCTGCAAGGATAGCGGAGAGAAGAGGAGGAGGAGAACGAAAGAATCGAGATTCTGGGACTCAGAAGCAGCTCCTCTCTCCCTCCCTCCCCTTTTCTGTCCTCACAAGTTCCACCTCAGAAGGCTTGAACGCCCTTCATCGAAAGCTCTTGTCTCCGGACAGTTTACAAGAACAACCAAAAGGCCCTCTCGCCGTGGGGGGGCTTAGGAACACCAAACAGTTTCTCTAATCAGCGTGTATGACCTTAGCGTGCGTTTTTTCCTTTGCTCCCAACTCGTTCTTGCTTATTCCCCCCCCCCCGCCCCCGCAAACATTTTACAGGCCGGTCTTCCTCAGAAGTCGCTTCTCTGCCTTAAAAAGTGTTTCAACCGCCACTTTTTCATTCTCCCTCATCTGGTGCTTCTTTATCTGAGAGATGAGATGGCCTCTTTTAAGGCACACGACTCATTGCCATGGGAACAGAAATTTTGGGGTAGGGTGTGGAACTTCTGGACTTTTCCAAACGCGGCATTCCTGCAGAGACAGGGGCTTATGGGAAGCAGAATCTAAAGCATGGTAGAGGAGTGAATCTGTGGGTGTTCCTTCTCTGTCTGACTCTTATCAGTACATGATATATCCCATGAACTCAGATGTTTTAGGTGGCCAGGCCTTCACAAGGTAACCAGGTGTAGCCTTTGCACATGTATTCTGAATTCTGTTCACGGTGTCCTCAGCAGTTACTGTTTTAGCTCTTGGTCACCCTTTGCTTTCCTGAGAATTGGAACAGCTGCAGATTTCTTCCTTCCGATATCCCTTCCTCTGGTTATAAACCATCAGGTAGCGCTCGCTTTTCTTCTTCCGAGTTCACTCAAAACTCCGGCAATCAGACCTGCCATCCGGATAGCTGTCCGTCTCCGCTCAGCATCTCCGTGTATTCTGACCTACACAGTGCCTTAGCGAAGAGGGGAAACTCCACCACTCGCTCAAATGACCATTGAGGTCCTGTTGCTAACGGATTGCTTGTGTCTTTTGATCCTCCGTTTGCTTGCCCCTTCTTTCCTGTGTCGCGTGTCCTTAATGTAAATGCTGGCATCATCTTATTGTCCAGATCCATCCAAAATATAGAATAGCAAAGTTGCTCTAAATTCTTGTTCATTCTCTCCCTCTTGAGAATCCTAAACCCCTTTCCGGCCATCTCTTGTGGCTCTCAAGAAGCAGTGTTCTCCCTCTGCTGCTGAGGCGTCAAAAATTACAACCGCACAGAAGGATGGAGAAGCCGGATCCTAGCACATTAATTTGGATGTTGTGAATTGGGAGAGGCGGCAACAGAAGTACTCGATGAATGGAGGAATTGCCCGTCACCCAGTCAGTCACCTACTCCCGAAGTGTGTGGATGGAATCAAATGTAAAACCTACCTCAGAGGCTAGCCCTTTACCCTGCTACACCTTTAAAAAAAAAAATTGGAAGCAGAAGTTAGCTGTGGCAGCGTTTGGGGAGAGCAGAGGGGAGAATCAGCCCTTCTCTCTGAAAGAACGCGTAGATTCCCTGTATTGCTGTGTTGTTCCTTTGTCATTTTCAGCTTCTCCTGACCTCCTGAAGCGTGCGGTTCACGTTGTCTCCTGCAGCTGAGTTATTTTTGAGTTGCTGGGTGTGGCTTTTAGCCCCGCAGCGCAAATCAGTCTTCTTATCGTGAATGTCTTCTTGCCCACAGCCCCTCCAGTTTGCAGCTCGTAACTTAATACAAAGAAGGGACTTGAGGCACCCGTATTTATTTTACCGTAATCGAGGGCGCTGTCCCGTGGCATTCTGTGGTGCGCCGTTGATTGCAACGGCATTTCCTCCTGGCTGCACAGGGAGTAGAGTAATAGGCTAGGAAATGTTGGTTTGTTCTGCAGCCCTTCGTGACAAAAGAACAAGCATCCGTCAGCCGTAGGAGGAATTGCGACCGGCCAAAGTTTGGTTTCTTCTCATTTGTGTCGTTCTAGTTAGAATCCTAGAGCAAACAGTGCATGTCGCAATTCTAGCACTCCTGCATGCATGCGTGCGCGCTCTCTCTCTCTCTCTCCCCTTCCTGAAATCAGGTCTGCGAGACACGTGACTCACTGAATTGACCCCTGTGTATCAGCTGTATTATTACTTTCCTGTGTTCTTCTTCCAGAGATTCAGTGTATTTGCCATACATCCAAACAGAGCAGTTGCCAGTCTTTCTAGGAGTGTCTCTTCCCTCGTCTCAGTGCTGGTTGGCAAAGCACAGAACGGTGCCAGCCGTTCCCAGCAAAATCTCGGATTGCTTCCGCCAGGGGCCGTTCCGAACCAAAGCCAAACTGATCACGGCGTGCCTGCTTCTTTCTCTCTTTCTTCCAATCCTAAATATACCTCATCCTTTGATTGGTTATAGAGGAGTGATGGGCTGAACCAAGTAGCCAGTGGTGCTAACCTAGGCCAAGCGGGGTGGTCCCCAGCTGATATGCCGAAGCTGCGAAAATGGATCTCCGGGGAGGAATGGCGGAAACCAGACCTGCCCTCCTCCTGCGGCTCTCCTGCCAGAAGACGACTGGCTGCTATTCCAAAGGGAGAGAGTCGTTCCGAGTTGAGACCTTGCCTGATTTTGCTTTGGCTTGGAGTCGCCCTGACTTGACCGCGCTGTCCCGAGCAAGGCTTCCTCACTTCTCAAAGTGGCCCACGCCCTCGGTCTTCCAAGGTGTCTCTTTGGTTCGAGTTAGGGAAGCTGCAGAAACTGGCCGGCTCTGCTCGCTCGCTCCTTCACTCCTATACGCGGCTGCCAACCCGTTGCGTAGTGTGTTACAGTGCAAATAAGTGCCTTACGTTGCCATGGAGCCTTTTGTACTTTTTAAAAAAATATTTGATGTGTGAGTCTCTCTTTCTCTCTCGCTGTATTTCTTATATGTACGTACGCTAGCGTAGCAATTCACAAAAGGGACAGCTTTTGCTGAACACAGTGCCTCATTTTTCTATGCCTTTTTGACTCTAAGTCAGTGTTTCCTTGGCGAGTCGGAATCCTTCCGTCTCCTACCTGGGACGGTGCCGGATAACGCAGCACACAAGCGCGCTGCCAGAAATGGGTTTTCTTGGTTTGCTAGCAAACCAGGTGAATGGCCTATTAATGCCACATAGTTCTCTGTCCGGTTTAAAAAAAAAAACTTCTTAGTGCAAACATACAAAGAGTATTGGTATTGTTTTGTCCTTGGGACCCTTTCTTCGGTATGAGGGGTTTTTAAAAAAACACAGAATGCAGCCTCCTATGGCTGAAATTTGATGTATTAGAGGGAAAGGGGAGACTTAAAAAAAAATGCAATTTTTCTGCTTGGGGGGGGGGAAGAAATCACCTATTGCTTTTTACCTTTCTGGGAGAACATTACAGAAACTCGTATTCTTTGCAGGGAGGAAAAAAGCAGAAAAACCAGGCCCGTAGCTAATCAGGGGCCACGGGGCCTGGCCCCCAACAGTTTTTTGAGGGGCCCTCACTCCCTTCGTCCCATGGCCGCCCCTCTCCCTCCCACTTCAGTACAATTTAATTGCATAGGAGGGGCACCCCAGAGCAGGCACTGCCTGTCCCGCGCCATTTAAAGGGTGAGCCAATCATCTTATTGGCTGCCTCTAAATCACATGGGTGGAGGAAGAAGTGTGCCCCCCCCAGCCTTTCCAGCTTCCTGCTCTCACCCCCATGGCCCCCTCCCCCTGCGGCCCCCAGCTACGGGGCGGAGACAAACGGCATGAGGGCAAAGGGTGAAGATGACCGTTATCCCTACACCCGTCCAACTGTCCCATGCTTCAGAAGGAATTACAGTCACACGTAACTCACGGCTCTGCCTTTTGCAATAAAAGAGGGAAAGCAGAGCCTCCCACCAAAAGAGAAGAGGAGTAACTGTAGATCCGGTCCCTTGGAGCTTTCGGTTCCTGATTCAGTATTATATCCCTGCCCCTCCTGGGCTGGCCACTAAAAAAGGCTTTCCCGGAATGTTGACAATTTTAACAGCGCCCCCCAGAGGAAGGAACAGGGATGATGGTTTCTCGAATGTGATTGAACTTATCTGTGAAGTGGGGGAGGGGTTGTCACTCTTGGGGATCCGGGGTTCCTCTTTTCCTGCCTCATCCCGGGCTGAGAGAACTTCCTAGCACTTCCTTTTCCTACTTGTCGTGCCCTCGATTGATCGAAAGAGGTTGAAGGGATGTAACTATACATTTTCCCCAGTTTAGTAAACAGACCTTATACACCCTTCTGGTAAAGTTCCCAGGAAAATGCAATCAGTTCTCTTGACTTCACAATCCCCTACGTGTTTCTTTGGCCGCTTTTGGAAAGGAAGGTGGATAGAGCATACAAACTAATCATGACGGTTACAGGAAGCCGGTTTCCAGATTGGATGGGAGTAATTTATTTCTGATGCCGTACATGGAAACTTGGTGCTTCTGTGCCTGATTTTCTGTCTTCCAGTATGACAAGTTCACCTTTTCCTGAGCACACAGCTACAGCGAAATTGTTACTAAGGCCCCTTTGCTCCTGTTTTGGTGGGGGATAGTCAGGAACTACATATCCTCACTCTTCTGCAAGCAAATCCTTTGCACAGGACAAGGTCTAGTAAAGATGGTGTCGGGGGTTCGCCCCCCACTCCCACCCAGTTAACCTAACTATGGACCAAATTTCAGCCAGGAAACAGGTGAATGTGCCTACTCTTCCTCGTTTCATTCAGTGTTGTTTCTGGGACTATTTCCCGCTCTCCCCCCCTTCCCCGAATTTTCCTCTACAATGTTCGTTCCCACTCACTTACAACCCCTAGCGTTGCAAAAAATACAAATTTTGTATGTTTTTTGTAAAACGGCTTTTATAAAAACGATCTATGACAAAATATTTTCTGAAATAAAAAAAAGGCATAGAATGATCAAAAAGGTTTGTGCTTGCGTGTTCATTGGTTTGTGACGGCCAAAGGAAACATGACCCTGTGAGTTTCGGGTAAGGACATTCCCATCAGGTTGGTTGTGGCCTGGAATTTTCCATGTCCTTTGCAGAGGTGCAGCAGGGAACCGTTCTTCAGAAGGGAAGGGACGGTGGCTCAGTGGCAGAGCATCTGCTTGGTAAGCAGAAGGTCCCAGGTTCAATCCCCGGCATCTCCAACTCAAAAGGGTCCAGGCAAGTAGGCGTGAAAAACCTCAGCTGGAGACCCTGGAGAGCCATGAATGGGGCTGTGGCTCAGGGGTAGAGCATCTGCTTGGTAAGCAGAAGGTCCCAGGTTCAATCCCCGGCATCTCCAAAAAAGAGTCCAGGCAAATAAGTGTGAAAAACCTCAGCTGGAGACCCTGGAGAGCCATGAATGGGGCTGTGGCTCAGGGGTAGAGCATCTGCTTGGTAAGCAGAAGGGTCCCAGGTTCTATCCCCGGCATCTCCAACTCAAAAGGGTCCAGGCAAGTAGGCATGAAAGACCTCAGCTGGAGACCCATGAAGTGGGCTATAGCTCAGTGGTAGAGCCTCCTCTTGGAAAGCAGAAGGTCCCAGGTTCTATCCCCAGTATCTCCCACTAAAAAAGGGTCCAGGCAAGTAGGCATGAAAAACCTCAGCTGGAGACCCTGGAGAGCCGCTGCCAGTCTGAGTAGACAATACTGACTTTGATGGACCGAGGGTCTGATTCAGTAGAAGGCAGCTTCAGATGTTCATGTGTTGAAATATGTTCAGAACAAGTTGGGAAAGCTAACACTTCCAAGGGGGGTGTTTGAATGTAGAACTTCATAGAAACAGAGTTGGAAGGTGCCCCCAGGGTCATCTAGCCCAGGGGTCCCCAACCCCCGCTCCGTGGACTAGTACTGGTCCGTGGCTTGCTAGCAACCGGAACGTGAGTTGTACAATTATTTCATTATATATTACAATGTAGTAATAATAATAAGAGCCCCGTGGCGCAGAGTGGTAAAGCAGCAGTATTGCAGTCGGAGCCCTCTGCTCACAACCTGAGTTCAATTCCAGCGGAAGCTGGGTTCAGGTAGCTGGCTCGAGGTTGACTCAGCCTTCTTCTGAGGTCAGTACAATGAGTCCCCAGCTTGCTGCGGGGAAAGTGTAGATGACTGGGGAAGGCAATGGCAAGGAAAGGAAAGGTCCCCTGTGCAAGCACCAGTCGTTTCCGACTCTGGGGTGACGTTGCTTTCACGTTTTCACGACAGACTTTTTTACGGGGTGGTTTGCCATTGCCTTCCCCAGTCTTTTACACTTTCCCCCCAGCAAGCTGGGTACTCATTTTACCAACCTCAGAATGATGGAAGGCTGAGTCAACCTTGGGCCAGCTACCTGAATCCATGTGGCATGTGGGTTCAAGATAAAATCGAGCCTGAATTCTCCCAAGGAAATTAAAAGTACTTACTGGGACTATTATGAGAAGACAGGACTCGTGGGAAAAGAACAATACTAGGAAAAGTTGAAGGCAGCAATAAAAGAAGAATATTCGACATCATCAAGGATGCCGCAGTCCTCAGTTTGCAAAACCTGAGCAAGGCTGTCAGTGAGAAGAAGCTTCGGAAGTCATTAATTTGTAGGTTTGCCATATGTCAGAAACGTCACGACAGCACTTCACAGCCAGGGGCAGGAACGCCCGCAGAAAGGGGCAGGGTGACATCTAGCGAAATGCAAGCGTGCGCAGTAAGAACGTTCGGTTTTCTTATTCTTTTTCTTTTTGCCAAGCGCTTCAAAAAACGATTGACCAGACCCAGTCGAATGCTCAAGAATTAGCACGCTTTAATACTTTTAATACACGCTTGATCCCTATGGGGAAAGTTCAGAGCACTCTCTCTCGCTCGCTTTACCTCTCACTGGAAGGCTCGGAGAAAGCTGGGATATTTTATCTGGTTTTCTCCATGGGCACAAAGGCAGATGAGCTGGAACAGAAAAGTGACAGAGGACCAAGAGGCTGAGCGCCTGGAAACGCAGTCGCTAGAATCCACAGCACAGCAGGACCGGATCTACATGTTTTTTGATGGGGGGGGGGGGGGCAAAATTAAAAAATGGTGCCCCTTTATGGGCCCATTCTACCTTATAGGCCCATAGAACTGAATGGACTCCATACCCAATTTGGCGCCCCCCCCACCTTCGGTGGCACCCAGGGCAAGCACTCCCCTCTGCCCCCCTCCCCCCCCAGATCCAGCCCCACGCAGGAGTGAGAATCTTTCTTTTTTTAAAGCGCATGCAGGAAGAAACCAATCTCAGGCGAACGGCTTCTCTAAGTTCCAGAGGGTGGTTTGGTCTGTAATGGCCACACTGGAGTTCAGCAGCACCTGAGAGACCAAGATTTTCAGAGTATGAACTTCTGAAAGTCAAAGCTGCCTTCGCCGGGTATCTGACTTCGGAAAGCTTGTACTTTCGAAATCCTGTTGGTTGCCATGGTGTTACTGGACTCAAATGCGCTACAGGGGGTGTCAAACTCATTTGTTATGAGGGCCGGATCTGACATAAATGAGACTTTGCTGGGCCGGGCCATGTGTGTACCTATTTAAGATTAGAAGAAGATGATGATGATATTGGATTTATATCCCGCCCTCCACTCCGGAGAGTCTCAGAGCAGCTCACAATCTCCTTTCCCTTCCTCCCCCACAACAGACACCCTGTGAGGTAGATGAAGATATTGGATTTATATCCTGCCCTCCACTCCGGAGAGTCTCAGAGCAGCTCACAATCTCCTTTACCTCCCCCCCCCCCCACAACAGACACCCTGTGAGGTAGATGAAGATATTGGATTTATATCCCGCCCTCCACTCCGGAGAGTCTCAGAGCAGCTCACAATCTCCTTTCCCTTCCTCCCCCACAACAGACACCCTGTGAGGTAGATGAAGATATTGGATTTATATCCCGCCCTCCACTCCGGAGAGTCTCAGAGTGGCTCACAATCTCCTTTACCTTCCTCCCCACAACAGACACCCTGTGAGGTGGGTGGGGCTGGAGAGGGCTCTCACAGCAGCTGCCCTTTCTAGGACAACTCCTGCCAGAGCTCTGGCTGACCTAAGGCCATGCCAGCAGGTGCAAGTGGAAGAGTGGGGAATCAAACCCGGTTCTCCCAGATAAGAGTCCGCACACCCCAGAGTCAGAAACGACTGGTGCTTGCACAGGGAACTTAGAACATGCTTAAAACGTTAACACTCATTGGTTTTTAAGATGCTTTGTTTGTATTTCACCCATGGGATCCAGGGAACTGGGCAAAGGAAGCTCTGGCTCTTTCCTTCCTTCCCCAGGGGACTGTTGGGGGAGGAGCCTCAGCCAAAAGAAGGAAGAGAGGCTTGGCTCAGAAGTTCTGCTGTGCAGTTGGGAGAGCCTGGAAAAAACAAGCTCTGCCTCCTCCCCCCCCCCTTCCTCCCCAAAGGAGGAGCCTCAGCCAATGGAGAAAATAGAGGTTTTGCGCTGTAGCTCTGCTGTGCAGTTGAGCAAGCTGTGATGCAGAAGGAAGCAAGAGAGAGGGAGAAGGAAGCAGATGACAGCCAATCACTCGGGGGCCTGATAGGAGCCCTCCGGAGGCCTGCTTCAGCCCCCGGGCCACGTTTGACACCCCTGGTTTTAGAGGGCAGCCATGCTGGTCTGCACGAGAGCAGTGAGATTCCAGTCCAGGAGCACTCTGGAGACCAACCAGATTTTCATCAGATATCTGACGAAGGGAACACTGACTCTCAAACACTTGTACCCCACCACCACCCCAAAAAATCTTGTTGGTCTCTGAGGTGCTACCAGACTGGAATCTAACCAATCGAATACCAATCTGTTTAGGATTGAGCTCCGCTGAACTTAAAGGGGGAATAAAAGCACACAGGGTGGCAGCTTTTAGGTAATGAGGGCCAGGGGTGGAATTCTAGCAGGAGCTCCTTTGCATATCAGGCCACACCCCTCTGATGTAGCCAATCTTCCAAGGGGTTACCAAAAAGAGCCTTGTCAGCCGTTGGAGGATTGGCTACATCAGGAGCGTGTGGCCTGATATGCAAAGGAGCTCCTGCTAGAATCCCACCCCCGATGAGGGCTATTCCGTGTCGGAACGCAGACACGGAGGCTTTTTTCTCCCACGCGTTACCTTCTGGAAAAGCGGGTCGTCGACCGGGACTTTGAAGCGGTCACAGAGATCCAAGAAGTCCGCCTTGTCCAGGAGTCCTGAGCCGTCTCTGTCCCGCTCCAGGAACGCTGCCTGCATCTCGCCGTCCGGGAGGTAGTTGTGGCGCTGCAGGTGCTCCTGGGTCTGGGCCACCACCGTCTCCAGCTCCTGCTGGTCAGGCGCACTTTGCTCCAGCCTGCGGGAGGGAAGGAAGAGCGCCTTTGGCTTGTGCCTAAAGAAACTCAGAACAAGGTTCGCTTGTCAGGTCTGGCCCAGGCAGCCTTCTCTTGGCAGGCTTGTGGCTGGGGCCCCAGCACGGTGCCCGCAGAAACCCTTCCTGGCATCCACCAAGCGTTTTTAGAAAGTGGGTGGGGCTCTAGCCCAGCTGGGCTTCTGATTGGCCACTGAAGATCCGATGGGTTGCGCAGACTGAAATAATGTTGTCTCAGCAGCAGCTTCCACCACAGTGCTGGTTTTATTCTCTCTCGCTCCTTTTTCCCCTGTGTGTTTCTAAAACTTATTCCCTGCGCTTCGGCTTCATCTTTGTGTGTAACTCCACCTCCCAAGGCAGCCATTTTGTGGCTGGCTCCACCTCCTGTGGCAGCCATTTTGTGGCTGCACCAGGGGTGGAATTCTAGCAGGAGCTCCTTTGCATATTAGTCCACACACCCCTGATGTAATCCATCCTCCTAGAGCTTACAAAAAAGAGCCTTGTCAGCTCTTGGAGGATTGGCTACATCAGGGGGGAGTGGCCTAATATGCAAAGGAGCTCCTGAAAGAACTCCACCCCTGGGCTGCACCCATCACCCTGTGTCAGAATTCCAAAGGTTTGGGGACTTCTGCTTATAGACCTGGTTAAAGGACTTTCAACTGTTCATACGCTGATTACGTCTATAAATCGTTTCCTGTTGCTGAAACCTCAGCGGACCTGGAAGCCTTTTTTGAAAAAGTGACATAGGGGAAGTCAAACTCATTTGTTATGAGGGCCAGATCTGACATAAATGAGACCTTGTCAGGCTGGGCTGTGTGCGTACCTATTTAAGGTTAGGTAGCAGAGATATAAACATTATAAAGGACACAAACACAACTAAAGATTTTTAAAAACCCTTAAAATAAAACATGCTTAAACATTAGCACTTGTTGGTCTTTAAGGGTGCTTTCTTTGTACCTCTCCCGTGGGATCCAGGGAACTGGGCAAAGGAAGCTCTGGCACTTTCCCTCCCTCCTCAGGGGGCCACGAGGGGGAGGAGCCTCGACCAATGGAGAAAAGAGAGGTTTTGCTCTGTAGCTCCTGTACGATTGAGCAAGCCTGGCAAAGCAAGCTGTGATGCAGAAGGAAGCCAGAGAGAGGGAGAAGGAACCAGATGACAGCCAGTTGCTGGGGGGCCTGATAGCAGCCCTCCGGGGGGCCTGATTCGGCCCCCAGGCCATATGTGTGACACCCCTGGTCTAGCCATTTAAAGACCATCTGCCATTCAGTATTCACTTTATCCGTTTTACAAAGGGTGATTAACATGTGGAATTCACTGCCACAGGAGGTGGTGGCGGCCACAACATAGCCACCTTCAAGAGGGGTTTAGATAAAAATATGGAGCAGAGGTCCATCAGTGGCTATTAGCCACAAAAAAATTTTGCCACTGTGTGACACAGAGTGTTGGACTGGATGGGCCATTGGTCTGCTCCAACATGGCTTCTCTTATGTTCTTATGTGACTCAGAGTGTTGGACTGGAGGGGCCATTGGCCTGATCCAACATGGCTTCTCTTATGTTCTTATGTGACACAGAGTGTTGGACTGGAGGGGCCATTGGCCTGATCTAACATGGCTTCTCTTATGTTCTTATTTGACACAGAGTGTTGGACTGGAGGGGCCATTGCCCTGATCCAACATGGCTTCTCTTCTGTTCCTATGTGACACAGAGTGTTGGACTGGATGGGCCATGGGCCTGATCCAACATGGCTTCTCTTCTGTTCTTATGTGACACAGAGTGTTGGACTGGAGGGGCCATTGGCCTGATCCTACATGGCTTCTCTTATGTTCTTATGTGACACAGAGTGTTGGACTGGAGGGGCCATTGGCCTGATCCAACATGGCTTCTCTTCTGTTCTTATGTGACACAGAGTGTTGGACTGGAGGGGCCATTGGCCTGATCCTACATGGCTTCTCTTCTGTTCTTATGTGACACAGAGTGTTGGACTGGAGGGGCCATTGGCCTGATCCTACATGGCTGCTCTTATGTTCTTATGTGACACAGAGTGTTGGACTGGAGGGGCCATTGGCCTGATTCAACACGGCTTCTCTTATGTTCTTATGTGACACAGAGTGTTGGACTGGATGGGCCATGGGGCTGATCCAACATGGCTTCTCTTATGTTCTTATGTGACACAGTGTGTTGGACTGGATGGGCCATGGGGCTGATCCAACATGGCTTCTCTTATGTTCTTATGTGACACAGAGTGTTGGACTGGAGGGGCCATTGGCCTGATTCAACACGGCTTCTCTTATGTTCTTATGTGACACAGAGTGTTGGACTGGATGGGCCATGGGGCTGATCCAACATGGCTTCTCTTATGTTCTTATGTGACACAGAGTGTTGGACTGGATGGGCCATGGGGCTGATCCAATATGGCTTCTCTTATGTTCTTATGTGACACAGAGTGCTGGACTGGATGGGCCATGGGGCTGATCCTACATGGCTTCTCTTATGTTCTTATGTGACACAGAGTGTTGGACTGGAGGGGCCATTGGCCTGATTCAACACGGCTTCTCTTATGTTCTTATGTGACACAGAGTGTTGGACTGGATGGGCCATGGGGCTGATCCAACATGGCTTCTCTTATGTTCTTATATGACACAGAGTGTTGGACTGGATGGGCCATGGGCCTGATCCAACATGGCTTCTCTTATGTTCTTCTGGGACACAGAGTGTTGGACTGGATGGGCCATTGGCCTGATCTAACATGGCTTCTCTTATGTTCTTATGTGACACAGAGTGTTGGACTGGATGGGCCATGGGGCTGATCCTACATGGCTTCTCTTATGTTCTTATATGACACAGAGTGTTGGACTGGATGGGCCATGGGCCTGATCCAACATGGCTTCTCTTATGTTCTTCTGGGACACAGAGTGTTGGACTGGATGGGCCATTGGCCTGATCTAACATGGCTTCTCTTATGTTCTTATACATCCCGGAAGCTAACAAAACATACATCAAAGAACTGTATCTTAAAAACGACTGCTCAATTTTGATTACGGATGAAAAACAGCAGCAGCAAAACACTTCATTAAAAACCAAAGCTAAAATGCGTACAAAACCATAAAACCGACAACTAAAACGCTGGGCCGGAAGAGCAATCACGGCGGGAACACCAAACAAAACGGAAGTGCCACTGTTCGAACATAGTATTCAATATTTTCGTTTTGAATTGCCCCTTAAAGTAAAGTAATCCTATGTCCTCTAACCCATGTACAACCTCCACCTTATACTGTGTAACTTTGACCCACGGTTCCACGTTACTTAATTCTTAGATGATAAAATAAAGCTTTAAGAGATTAAACCGATCACAACTGGGGGCTATAAAAATAAAATATGCCGCTTTGACCCAACGCAGCAGTCTTTAAGAACAAAGCACAACCAATCAGGGGTGGAATTCTTGGCCCCGATTCTTGGCCAGGCCCTGCATGTTTCCTTTGAAGGCCTACCTCTGTACTGCCTCCGTTGCCGCCTGTCGAGGTGCGAAGTGATTCCTCATCGACTGTATGACGGCCGCCGGGAAACTCTCCGGATTGCTTTCCATGTAATTCAGGACGTACATATCAGCGTCGGTGATCACAAAACGGTGGCTAAACACTGGAGGAAAAAACGGCCAGTTGGCATCGCTGTGAGCAGCGTTTGGGCGCTGCTTTCCCAAGGCGGGAGAAAACCATCCGCTTGTGCTTTCTATCTCTCACACGTAGAAAGTCCAGGAGAAGGAGGAGGAGTTGGATTTATAACCCGCCCTTCACTCCGGGACTGATTTCCCACTCGCCTTATGCCACTCTCCTGCTCCCCTTCTCTGTGGGGCTCCCGTTGGATTTCACACTATCTGCCCCGGGGCTGCAACTAAGCTTTGCCTTTTTCAGGCGGCAAACAGACACAGGTTTTTAGAGGATCTTGTTTGCTGCGCGAAAGAAACAGAGCAAGTTGCAGCCCCGGGGCACATGGTGTGAAACCCCATGGGTTGCCCTAAGTCAGCTGTGAGTTGAGAGCACGGGGTTTTTTTGCAGTAGAAATTCCTTTGCATATGAGGCCGCACACCCCTGATGAAGCCAATCCTCCTGGAGCTTACAGCAGGCCCTGTACTAAGAGCCTTGTAAGCTCTTGGAGGATTGGCTACCTCAGGAGGGTGGAGTCTAATATGCAAAGGAGCTCCTGCTACTAAAAAAAGTCCTGGTTGAGAGCAAAACTTGGTAGAGAGTCAGTTTGGTGTAGTGGTTAAGTGGGTGGACTCGTATCTGGGAGAACCGGGTTTGATTCCCCACTCCTGCACTTGCAGCTGCTGGAATGGTCTTGGGTCAGCCATAGCTCTCTTATCTGGGAGAACCGGGTTTGATTCCCCACTCCTGCACTTGCAGCTGCTGGAATGGCCTTGGGTCAGCCATAGCTCTGGCAGAGGTTGTCCTTGAAAGGGCAGCTTCTGGGAGAGTCTCTCAGCCCCACCCACCTCAGAGGGTGTCTGTTGCAGGGGGAGAAGATATAGGAGATTGCAAGCCACTCTGAGTCTCTGATTCAGAGAGAAGGGCGGGGTAGAAATCTACAGTCGTCTTCTTCTTCACTTGCAGCTGCTGGAATGGGCTTGGGTCAGCCATAGCTCTGGCAGAGGTTGTCCTTGAAAGGGCAGCTGCAGTGAGAGCTCTCTCAGCCACACCCACCTCACAGGGTGTCTGTTGTGGGGGGAGAAGATATGGGAGGGCATAAGCCGCTCGGAGTCTCTGATTCAGAGAGAAGGGTGGGGTATAAATCTGCAATTCTTCTTCTTCAAAAAAAATTTACATCTTTATTTCCTGCTTTCCTGACACCTGTGGACTCACCTTCCACCGTGGCTCCAACAGTGAGATCAGCTGGTTCATAGTAAACGGGGTTGTCTGAGGAGGAGCCGGGCTTGGGGACTCTCGTCTTGTTCAGGTATTTGCCCGCGATGATCCCCGAATTGCGCACGGGAGGCTCGTAGATGCTCATCATGTCTGTGGCGAGGTAATAGGAGAGGACGAAGCGACGCTTTCTGTCCTCCGGATTTGGAGACTCCTGCAGAGGTGGAAGTGAGAGGCGATGAGCCACGCTGGGTCAGGGTAGCGTAGAGTGGTTAGAATCTAGGTTGGGTTCCGGAGATGCACCCTTTTTCAAATCCCCGCTCAGTTCACAACGGACCTTTTTAGTCACACTCTTAAACTAATCTAATCTACTGGAGTTTACAGTAGGCCCTGTACTAAGAGCCCTGCAAGCTCTTGGAGGACTGGCTACATCTTGGAGGATTGCCTAAAGGCCAATGCTATGCTGGGAATTATTAGGAAGGGAACTGAAAACAAATCAGCCAGTATCATAATGCTCCTGTATAAATCGATGGTGCGGCCTTATTTGGAGTCCTGTGTACAATTCTGGTCATCACATCTCAAAAAAGATATTATAGCATTGGAAAAAGTCCAAAAAAGGGAAACTAAAACGATTAAAGGGCTGGAACACTTTCCCTATGAAGAAAGGTTGAAACGCTTGGGGCTCTTTAGCTTGGAGAAACGTCAATTGACGGGTGACATGATAGATGCTTGCAAGATTATACATGGGATCGAGAAGGTAGAGAAAGAAGTCCTTTTCTCCCTTTCCCACAATACAAGAACTCAAGGGCACTCCATGAAATTGCTGAGCAGTTGGGTTAGAACGGATAAAAGGAAGTCCTTCTTCACCGTAATGCCCTCTACATGGGGCTGCCCTTATACCGAACGCAGAAACTGCAGGCAGTGCAGAACGCGGCGGCCAGGCTGTTGGTGGGACTACCTCGGTGGGAACACGTGCAGCCTGGGCTGCGGGACCTGCACTGGCTGCCGGTTGTGTATCGTGTTTGCTATAAGGTGCTGGTTATTACCTTTAAAGCCCTATATGGCCGAGGACCTGCCTACCTTAGGGACCGCCTCTCCCCATATGTTCCCCAGAGAGCACTGAGATCTAGTTCTCAAAACCTTTTAAAAATCCCTGGGCCAAGAGAGGCTAGATTGAAAACAACGAGGGAGCAAGCCTTTTCAGCAATGGCCCCCCGATGGTGGAATCAACTCCCAGAGGTGGTGCGAGCCCTGCGGGACTTGAATCAGTTCCACAGGGCTTGCAAAACCATCCTCTTCCAGCTTGCTTTCAAGATAGAACCCGGCTAAATTGACTTTTAGCCATCTTATACATGACTGTGAACTGCAGCACCTTAACTATTAACTTATAACAGCTGTTTTATCTATTTTAACCTAATCTATAACGGTAATTTAATTGTATTTTAATTTGTCTTTTGTCTCGATTGTATTTTATTGAAATCATGGTTGTCCCATGTCTGTGAGCCGCCCTGAGCCTGCCTTCGGCAGGGGAGGGCGGGATACAAAAATAAATTTAACTTACCTTACCTTACCTTACCTTACCCAAAGGGTGATTAACACATGGAATTCACTGCCACAGGAGGTGGCGGTGGCTACAAGGATAGCCAGCTTCAAGAGGGGATTGGATAAACTTCTGGAGCAGAGGTCCATCAGTGGCTATTAGCCACAGTATATTGTTGGAACTCTCTGTCTAGGGCAGGGATGCTCTGTACTCTTGGTGCTTGGGGTGGGGGGCAACAGTGGAAGGGCTTCTAGTGTCCTGGCCCCACTGAAGGACCTCCTGATGGCACCTAGTTCTTTAGCCACTGTGTGACACAGTTGGACCGGATGGGCCATTGGCCTGATCCAACCTGGCTTCTCTTATGTTCTTATGTGACACAGAGTGTTGGACTGGAGGGGCCACTGGCCTGATCCAACATGGCTTCTCTTATGTTCTTTTGTGACACAGAGTGTTGGGCTGGATGGGCCATTGGCCTGATCCAACATGGCTTCTCTTATGTGACACAGAGTGTTGGACTTGGATGGGCCACTGGCCTGATCTAACATGGCTTCTCTTATGTTCTTTTGTGACACAGAGTGTTGGGCTGGATGGGCCATTGGCCTGATCCAACATGGCTTCTCTTATGTTCTTATGACACAGAGTGTTGGACTGGATGGGCCACTGGCCTGATCCAACATGGCTTCTCTTATGTTCTTATGTGACACAGAGTGTTGGACTGGAGGGGCCATGGGCCTGATCCAACATGGCTTCTCTTATGTTCTTTTGTGACACAGAGTGTTGGACTGGATGGGCCACTGGCCTGATCCAACATGGCTTCTCTTATGTTCTTTTGTGACACAGAGTGTTGGACTGGATGGGCCACTGGCCTGATCCAACATGGCTTCTCTTATGTTCTTTTGTGACACAGAGTGTTGGGCTGGATGGGCCATTGGTGTGATCCAACATGGCTTCTCTTATGGGACACAGAGTGTTGGACTGGATGGGCCATTGGCCTGATCCAACCTGGCTTCTCTTATGTTCTTATGTGACACAGAGTGTTGGGCTGGATGGGCCATTGGCCTGATCCAACATGGCTTCTCTTATGTTCTTATGACACAGAGTGTTGGACTGGATGGGCCACTGGCCTGATCCAACATGGCTTCTCTTATGTTCTTTTGTGACACAGAGTGTTGGACTGGAGGGGCCATTGGTCTGATCCAACATGGCTTCTCTTATGGGACACAGAGTGTTGGACTTGGATGGGCCACTGGCCTGATCCAACATGGCTTCTCAACATGGTAAAGCCGCACAGCACTCACTGTCTGTCAGCACCAGGGCAGGCCAGCAGCAGCAGGAAGGACCAGCGTCCTGAAAGGGCGCCACCACTGCTCCCTCCTCCCTACTTCCTGGATGAGAAGGAAGTTGGGGGGAGGGAGCAGCGGCAGTGCCCTCTCAGGATGCAGTTCCTTCGTGCTGCTGCTGGTACTGACAGACAGTGACTGCCACGTGGTTTTACCTGACAGACAGTGCCCCGGTACTGACAGACAGTGGTTTTACCTGTCAATCAGCTGATCAGCGGGGGGGGGGTGCCTTTAGATAGCCCAGGAGCGGCACTCATTGAAATAGACCTGGGGTGGGGAAGGGAGGGAGGAAGAGGTGCAGCGGGGAGGCGTGGGGGGCACGGTGCCACGGGCCAGAGGCATGGGGGACACAGGGGGGGGGAAGCAGGCTGCGAGGCTGCCTAGGGTACCATGAGCCCTCAGGCCGGTGCTGGCCACCTCGCGATCTCATTCTTTACTTGAAAAGGGAGAGCGTTCTTCACGAGACGTCTCACCATCGTGACCGCGTAGCGCAACACTTTACGGTCGTTCTCCAGCATCTTGATGACATTCTTCTTCGGAGGGTTTGGAATCAGGTTGAAGCAGTTCTGGAGAGAGTCTTCAATGAAGCCATAACCGTTGTAAGGAGGGATTATCTGCCATTAAAGGGAACCAAGGAGAAGAGATGATAATGCTGGAACATGTAACTTAGAGCAGGGGTGGCCGAACTTGCTCACTTGCTTATTTATTTATTTATGAGATATACAACTTAACGTGAGGGCCACACAGAATACATGCCAGATGTCTGAGAGCCACAAGACATGAACAAATACACGTCTTTATTAAAACTCTTAATACTTTCTTTGCTCAGAAAGGTAAAATGCATACGTATGCACAGTTTGGCCACCCCTGACTTAGACACTGTAAATGGAACTCTATTCTGTCCAGGATGCTTCCGTTTCCACTGCTGCTGTGTTATCTAGCAGGGGCCTCAACATCCCTAGAGAGCCAGTCTGGTGAAGTGGTTAAGTGTGCGGACTCTTATCTGGGAGAACCGGGTTTGATTCCCCACTCCTCCACTTGTACCTCCTCCTCCACAACATGCTGAATCTCAGAGCGGCTTACAATCTCCTTTATCTTCCTCCCACACAAACAGACACCCTGTGAGGTAGGTGGGGCTGAGACAACTCTCCCAGAAGCTGCCCTTTCAAGGTCAGCTCTGCAAGAACTATGGTTGACCCAAGGCCATTCCAGCAGCTGCAAGTGGAGGAGTGGGGAATCAAACCCGGTTCTCCCAGATAAGAGTCCGCACGTTTAAGCATTACACCAAACTAACAGAAATAAAGTGCACAATTGTATCATCCAAAAACCATTGTGCGCCCGCCCCCCCCACCCCTAGGTCTGTGGAAAAATTTTCTTCCACAAATCCGGTCCCTGGTGCCCAAAAGGTTGGGGACGGCTGGCTTAATAGACTTAGGAAATCTTGCATCGATTTCAACAAGACTTTCACAGGAAGGGACTGGGGATTGGAGTCCTGGCCTCATGGACTGACAGCTCCACCATCTTATATCCCTCTTTCAAAAACCTTCCCGCCACCTGTTTCACTTCCTCCGGGGGCGGCTTCTTTATATCGACCGGCTGGAAGTTATCGATGCCGAACTTGTCCCGGTAGAACTTCCGAGTGAACTCGTCACAGTCGTAGATGAAGAAAGAGCGCCCGAGAAGGGTGGTGGACTCGCCCACCGCAAAATCTTTCGCTGTGAACCATTCCAGGACTTCGTGATCGGAGACCTCCAGCACACAAGTCGGGAAGGTGTCTTGTGGAAGAAACACAGGTTGGTTAGCTACGGGTAGCCTTTGGGGTCTTTACCCAAAAGAAGAAAAAAAGGTGCAGTTTCCAGGGAAGAAAGATAAAATAACAGGGTTGGTTTTTTTTTTGCTGTGCAAGAATAACGAGGCAAACAATATGCAGTGTTTAGGCGGTGAGCGGATTTATGCTCGCCCGCAGAGCCAAATGGACCCAGAGCGGTTTCAGGAGGCCCTGCGGGATCCGATGCCCCCTGGCGTTTCATTGAATGGGTTAGTGGAGGACGGGGTACTCCCGGTTCTCCACTGCCATCGATGACATCGCTCCCTGGCGCCCTCTTCGTTGTCACACCAAAGCTGCCCCGTGGTATACCATGGAACTGCTGAGGACGAAACAGCAACTTAGACAGCTAGAGCGAGTGCGGCGACGTGCTCGTGACGAAAAGTCAAGAACCTCTTATAGAACGTTTATGAAGGTCTATGAAGGGGCTATGAAGTCCGCTAAAAAAGAGTTCTATGCGGCCTCCGTAGAGTCTGAGAAGTCACGCCCAACCCAACTTTTTAGAGTAACTGTCATCAGGCAATCAAAATAGTAGAGAATTGGATATTGGCTCTGAGGCTTTTGCGACATATTTCGCAGATAAAATCTCCGCCAGGACCTACCCGCCACGATTGATACAGTACGCGAGCTGGAAGCCCCTTGGCAGTCTTCTGGTCCTATATTGGACTGCTTCAGCGGGCTCTTACTGGAGGATATGGACAGGATCCTGGCTGCTGTGAAGCCTACCACTAACCCCCTGGATCCCTGTCCATCTGGCTGGTGAAAGCCAGTCGGGATGGTATCAGGGATTCTCTGGGTGATATCGTCAACTTGTCCCTTTCAACAGGGACCTTCCCAGAGATATTGAAGGAGGCAGTGGTTCGTCCGCTTTTGAAAAAACCCCATCATTAGACCCTGGGGTCTTGGCCAACTACCGCCCAGTTTCAAATTTACCGTTTCCTGGTAAGGTAGTTGAGAAAGCGGTGGTGGAGCAGTTACAGGTTTTCCTGGATGAGACATCCGCCTTGGACGCATTCCAGTCCGGCTTTCGCCCGGGCCGTGGGACGGAGACTGTCCTAGTCGCTCTCACAGATTACTTAAGACGGCACCTGGATCAAGGCGGGTCAGCGCAGCTGATACTTCTTGATCTGTCAGCAGCATTTGACACGGTCGATTACGACCTTATGATCCACCGCCTCGCTGTCGCCCATCAACCCCTCAAGCACCACCTCCTCTTTCATCAATTGGGGCAAATGCCCCAAAGCGCTCTTACCTTTTCTCTCCACGGTTTTCTTGGGCAGTCGTTGGCGTCTTATCAGTACAGGGAAAGGGTCTCTGCCATCATTCCTTTCATGGCATTCCCGCACCTCCACGGTGTCGTCCGCCAAATAGTAGTGAATGATGAAACGCCGGGACTCGCCAAACATGTTTACGGTGTCATCCCATACGGCATAGAAACGAAGGACCTGATTTAAGGTGAGAAAGGGGCCAGAGCTCAGCAATGGCACATACTCATCTCCCATTTAAGCGGGGCTTTTTTCGTAGCAGGAACTCCTTTGCATATTAGGCCACACACCCCTCTTATGTAGTCAATCCTCCTGGAGCTTACAGGGCTCTTCGTACAGGGCCTACTGTAAGCTCTTGGTGGATTGGCTACATCAGGAGTGTGTGGTGTGGCCTAATATGCAAAGGAGTTCCTGCTACAAAAAAGCCCTGCATATAAGATTCTACCCCAGCTCTTCCGTTAAAAGGATTGCAGGTAGGAGGGCTGTCAGACAGACCCTGAAAAGGGAGACAGTACTGGATGAATTGGGCTGATGATCTAATTCAGTCATTCTTTACAGACGCAGCAGTGTCAAATCCAGACTCTGCTGTAAAGCTCACTGGGTAACCTGGGGCCCTGCAGGCCCTCTCCATCTGATGGACCTACTTCGCAGGACTGTTGTGGGAAAGGGAGTCATGTACGTCGCCCCAAGCTTTTTGGAGGGGGGGTAGGACAAAAATGGATGGAGCAAATTACATAGGGGTGTCCTCCTTGCAACAAAGGGGGGTGGGGAACATGAGCTATACATGGCAGTATGGGCCACAGCCCCCGTCCCCTCTGCTTTTTGTACAAGACCTTCCAGAACTGGGAATTATTCCACTTTCCTCTTCCTCTACCTATTCTTTTTGGTGGACTGCCCCCTATGTAATTTTTGCATTGTTTCACACACCATGTTAATGCTTTGCTGCAGTCCCATTTTCAGGTTTCCACTTGGTTTCAGGTTTCTGCAGTATTGCTTTGTCTCTTGGAAGTCCCGTCCCATGGACTGTATTGACTTACTCTGCGTGATGGGCCAAGTCCCAGTAAGAACACTGGGCGTACATTTTTTTAAAACGTACATTTTTTTTAAAAAACAGGCCAAGAGGCAAAGCAAGCAAACAGGTACATTCTTATGTTGCAGAGATGCTGTTGCAATGGTCTTCACAGCCCAAAGCGGAGCAAACTAGGATTGCCACCCCCCCCCAGGTCCCAATGGGGGTTCCCCCAATTTGGGGGGCTTTGAAACCCCACTCCCAAAGGCATTGCAGATGCGATGACATCACTTCTGGGTGCGTTGCAGATGTGATGACATCACTTCGGGGACACGTTGGTATTTCGGTTTGAGAATAAAAAACCCATAGAGCAGGGGTGTCAAACATGTGGCCCAGGGGCCGAATCAGGCACCCAGAAAGCTTCTATCAGGCCCATGAGCAAATGGCTGTCATCTGCTTCCTTCTCCCTCTCTCTTGCTTCCTTCCTTCTGCATCTCAACTTGCTTTGCCAGGTTTGCTCAATCGCACAGGAGCTACAGAGCAAAACCTCTATTTTCTCCATTGGCTGAGGCTCCTCCCCCTCATGGTCCCCTGGGGAGGGAGGGGAAGAGCCAGAGCTTCCTTTGCCCAATTCCCTGGATCCCATGGGAGAAATACAAAGAAAGAACTTTTAAGACCAACGAGTGCTAATGTTTTAAGCATATTTCATTTGAAGTTTTTTTTAAAAAATCTTTAGTTGTGTTTGTGTTCTTTATAAAGTTTATATCTCTGCTACCTAATCTTAAATAGGTATGCTCATGGCCCAGCCCGACAAGGTCTCATTTATGCCAGATCTGGCCCTCAAATGAGTTCGACACCCCTAACATAGAGTTTCACCCAAATGCCAGAGTGTCCCCGCGCAACGTCCCCACCGACCTCCCCAGAGCGCCCCCCCAAATCCGCCCACCAGACAGAGACCTATCAACCCAAGAGCAAACACTCACATGGGACACCAGATGCTCGGTGCAGGCAGCGCTCTGCTGAAACGGGCACCAAAAAGTCTCACTGTCCCAGAATCCTCCTTGCCTATGGCCAAGCCCTAGGGCTCATGATATGAGGCCTCCCCGTGACCCACCTTTTTGTCAAAGGCCAGGAACTGTTTCAGCTGGTCAAAATCCGAGGGCGTGACGTACATGCGCAGAGGCATTTTGCGCAACTCCGTGTAAGGGTCGAAAATCATCTTCTCCGGGGGGTTCAGCTCAATCCCTTGGCTCTCCAGGAACGTCTAGGGGAAGACAGAGGAGGGTCAGAACGTTCAGGGGAAAGGAGGCAAAGTTCGAGGGCTGTACTAGAAAGGGGAGCCTTCCCGGTAAGCTTAAACACATCACGGATCTGCATCTCCCGTAATGTGTTTCCAGCGAACGCCTGATATAATAATGACACAGCATCCAAGTTTATCCTGGAGAGGAGGTGGATGAGAAGTGATATGATGACCATCTTCAAGGACTTGAAGGGCTGTCATAAAGAAGATGGTGTGGAATTGTTTTCTGTGGCCCCAAAAGGTAGGACCAGAACCAGTGGGTTGAAATTAAATCAGAAGAGTTTCCGGCTCAACATTAGGAAGAACTTCCTGACAGTTAGAGTGGTTCCTCAGTGGAACAGGCTTCCTTGGGAGGTGGTGGGCTTTCCTTCCTTGGAGGTTTTTAAACAGAGGCTAGATGGACATCTGACAGCAATGTGGATCCTACGAATTTAGGGGGAGGTATTTGTGCGTTTCCTGCATTCTGCAGGGGCCTAGACTAGATGACCCTGGAGATTTCTTCCAATTCTATGATTCTATTCTAACTACCAAAAAAAGACTAAATTCTTAAGAGTGTAGGCTTATCACTTGAAGTCCCTGGTTTAACATGTGACATTTGTGGCATGTCAGGGAAGAAGACTGCAGATTTATACCCACCCTTTCTCTGAATCAGACACTCAGAGCGGCTTACAATCTCCTATATCTTCTCCCACCACAACAGACACCCTGTGAAGTTGGTGGGGCTGAGAGAGCTCTCATGGCAGCTGCCCTTTCAAGGACCACTCCTGCAATAGCTATGGCTGACCCAAGGCTATTCTAGCAGGTGCAAGTGGAGGAGTGGGGAATCAAACCCGGTTCTCCCAGATAAGAGAGCTCTGGCTGACCCAAGGCCATTCCAGCAGGTGCAAGTGGAGGAGTGGGGAATCAAACCCGGTTCTCCCAGATAAGAGAGCTCTGGCTGACCCAAGGCCATTCCAGCAGGTGCAAGTGGAGGAGTGGGGAATCAAACCCGTTTCTCCCAGATAAGAGAGCTCTGGCTGACCCAAGGCCATTCCAACAGGTGCAAGTGGAGGAGTGGGGAATCAAACCCGGTTCTCCCAGATAAGAGAGCTCTGGCTGACCCAAGGCCATTCCAACAGGTGCAAGTGGAGGAGTGGGGAATCAAACCCGGTTCTCCCAGATAAGAGAGCTCTGGCTGACCCAAGGCCATTCCAGCAGGTGCAAGTGGAGGAGTGGGGAATCAAACCCGTTTCTCCCAGATAAGAGAGCTCTGGCTGACCCAAGGCCATTCCAACAGGTGCAAGTGGAGGAGTGGGGAATCAAACCCGGTTCTCTCAGATAAGAGAGCTCTGGCTGACCCAAGGCCATTCCAGCAGCTGCAAGTGGAGGAGGGAGGAATCAAACCCGGTTCTTCCAGATAAGAGAGCTATGGCTGACCCAAGGCCATTCCAGCAGCTGCAAGTGGAGGAGTGGGGAATCAAACCCGGTTCTCCCAGATAAGAGAGCTCTGGCTGACCCAAGGCCATTCCAACAGGTGCAAGTGGAGGAGGGGGGAATCAAACCCGGTTCTCCCAGATAAGAGAGCTCTGGCTGACCCAAGGCCATTCCAGCAGCTGCAAGTGGAGGAGGGGGGAATCAAACCCGGTTCTCCCAGATAAGAGAGCTCTGGCTGACCCAAGGCCA
The DNA here is from genome assembly GCF_032191835.1 of Heteronotia binoei. Classification (NCBI taxonomy): domain Eukaryota; kingdom Metazoa; phylum Chordata; class Lepidosauria; order Squamata; family Gekkonidae; genus Heteronotia; species Heteronotia binoei. The sequence continues at coordinate 3,952,437 of NC_083223.1, forward strand.
TTCCAACAGGTGCAAGTGGAGGAGTGGGGAATCAAACCCGGTTCTCCCAGATAAGAGAGCTCTGGCTGACCCAAGGCCATTCCAGCAGGTGCAAGTGGAGGAGTGGGGAATCAAACCCGTTTCTCCCAGATAAGAGAGCTCTGGCTGACCCAAGGCCATTCCAACAGGTGCAAGTGGAGGAGTGGGGAATCAAACCCGGTTCTCCCAGATAAGAGAGCTCTGGCTGACCCAAGGCCATTCCAGCAGGTGCAAGTGGAGGAGGGGGGAATCAAGCCTGGTTCTCCCAGATAAGAGAGCTCTGGCTGACCCAAGGCCATTCCAGCAGCTGCAAGTGGAGGAGGGGGGAATCAAGCCTGGTTCTCCCAGATAAGGGAGCTCTGGCTGACCCAAGGCCATTCCAGCAGCTGCAAGTGGAGGTGTGGTGAATCAGCCCGGTTCTCCCAGATAAGAGAGCTCTGGCTGACCCAAGGCCATTCCAGCAGGTGCAAGTGGAGGAGTGGGGAATCAAACCCAGTTCTCCCAGATAAGAGAGTTCTGGCTGACCCAAGGGCATTCCAGCAGGTGCAAGTGGAGGAGTGGGGAATCAAACCCAGTTCTCCCAGATAAGAGAGCTATGGCTGACCCAAGGCCGTTCCAGCAGGTGCAAGTGGAGGAGTGGGGAATCAAACCCGGTTCTCCCAGATAAGAGAGCTCTGGCTGACCCATGGCCATTCCAGCAGGTGCAAGTGGAGGAGTGGGGAATCAAACCCAGTTCTCCCAGATAAGAGAGTTCTGGCTGACCCAAGGCCATTCCAGCAGCTGCAAGTGGAGGAGTGGGGAATCAAACCCGGTTCTCCCAGATAAGAGAGCTATGGCTGACCCAAGGCCATTCCAGCAGGTGCAAGTGGAGGAGGGGGGAATCAAACCCGGTTCTCCCAGATAAGAGAGCTCTGGCTGACCCAAGGCCATTCCAGCAGCTGCAAGTGGAGGAGGGGGGAATCAAGCCTGGTTCTCTCAGATAAGAGAGCTCTGGCTGACCCAAGGCCATTCCAGCAGGTGCAAGTGGAGGAGTGGGGAATCCAACCCGGTTTCCCCGGATAAGAGTCCGCGTACTTAACCCCTACACCAAACTGGCTCCTGCTACGAAGGAGTTCCTGCTGCAAACAAAGCCCTGCCCCACCGTGACTCGGAACCACATTTTTCGATCACCACAGCTTGCCTGAGTTCACAATAGCCCTCCACGCCTGATCCTGCAACGGAACGGCCGCGACGCGGTACCTGCGTGAACGGATCGCAATCGACTATCCGGAAGGTCTTGCCGTAGATGGTGATGTTGATGCCCCGGTTGAGGTCCTTCCAGTGATAATGGTCCCCGCGGTCGTTCTTGGGCAGGCGCTGCCGCTTGATGAACTTGCCCTGAGGGATCCCCGAGTTCTCCACGATGGGCTCCATGACCGACATGGAGTCGTCTTCGAGGTAGTAATACATGTCCACTCGCCGGATGCGGAAATGCTCTTCGGTGGAGACGGGGACGTCTTCTTGGAAGTAACCGCTGAACTTCAGCACCTGCGGGGGACGAGCTGCTTTAATGATAACGTTGGCAGGAGAACTTTTAGAGAAATAGCTGGGGAACTGGCAAAAAAAGGCATTGTTAAAGCTGGAAAGGTTAAGCACAGAAGGACAAGCCTTGCCCAGGAAGAACAAGAGCAGCTTCTACAAGGCAAGGCCTTGGACCACAAGTATTTGTGAGCTGAGAGTCAAGAAGCACAGGGATGTGTGGCCTAATATGCAAAGGAGCTCCTGCTGGAATCCCATCCCTGCCTCTCAGCTGAGTTTGTGTGAGCTAGCTCACAGGTTTTTTTAGAAATGGTCCCACAGCAAGCTAATTGATGCAGCAGCTCACAACTTTAATGCCAGTAGCTCACAAAGTAGAGTTTTTGCTCACAAGACTCCACAGCTTACAGGGAGCATTGCTCGGCTCATCTATACAGTCACCCTCTTCCTCAGGAAAAGACACCTTCTTCCAAGTCAGGTTTCAACCATCTACAGCTAAAGGTTATTCATATATATTGCCCTGACCTGGATAGCCCAGGCAAGCCCGATCTCGTCAGATCTCGGAAGCTAAGCAGGGACGACTCTGGCAAGTATTTGGATGGGGGACCTCCTTGGAATACCAGGACTGGGAGGCAGAGGCAGGATTTCTTTAGCCACCTCTCTGAATATCCTTCCAGGCTCCCAGTAGGGAGTCAGTCACCAGAAGTCACTTCCAGGTGCACTCACACTCACACACACAAAATACAAAAATAGCACCCCCCCCAAAAAAAAGATATTTATATATAAAATTCCCTAAACTCTGCTAAACATCACTCCTTGGCGAATAGAAGGAGAAGATGTGAAAGCAGGGACCGACTTCACATTTCTGGGATCCAAGATCACTGCAGATGGTGACTGCAGCCATGAAATTAAAAGACGTTTGCTCCTTGGGAGGACAGCTATGGTGAACCTGGGCAGTACAATAAAAAGTAGAGACATCACCCTGCCAACAAAAGTCCGTATAGTCAAAGCGATGGCATTCCCAGTAGTAATGTATGGCTGTGAGAGCTGGACCATAAGGAAGGCCGAGCGCAGAAGAATAGATGCTTTCGAGCTGTGGTGCTGGAGAAGATTCTTGAGAGTCCCTTGGACTGCAAGAAGATTAAATCAGTCAGTCCTAAGGGAAATCGACCCCGACTGTACCCTGGAAGGTCAGATGCTGAAGACAAAGCCCAAATATTTTGGCCACCAAATGAGTACTCACTGGCCACCAAGGGAGTACTCACTGGTGCTGGGAAAGACAGAAGCAAAAGAAGAGTGGGACAGCAAAAGATGAGATGGCCAGACAGCGTTACTGAGCAGACTTCAGAGGATGGTGGAAGACAGGAGGGCCTGGTGTGGCTTCATCCATGGGGTCGCAAAGAGCCGAACTCGACTGTGTGACTGAACAACAACAAAAACTCATTTTTTGTAAATACTTCATTTTTCTATGCTGGGCTTGGCCGTCGCACATCCTGAACTCAGACGTTCCTGGACAATACCTTTTTGTCGAAAGCCACATGTGCTGGGATGAAGTCCGAAGGCGGGGCTTGTTTGGGCTGGCCATAGGTGAGGGTGGGTCTTTTGTTGGAGAGCTCATCTAATTCAGCCTGGGACAGCTGGTTGACGTGAAGCCGCTCTCTTCCAATCCCTACCGTCGGCAGCCGCTTGAAGGCAAATCCATTCTTGTAACTCAGAGTCTGAGAGCGATGGAAAGCAGTTTTCTAGCGGAGGGGGGGGAAAAAATCCACCATCAAATGCCGTACACGCCAATAACTACACAAACACACTTGCTTAGATAGAAAATTCAGACGTTCTACAAAAGGTTTAGCTGCTCGTGGTTTTTCTCCCAAGGAGAAACGACGTATCTTCTCCCTGTTTAAAGCCAAGATTCTGGTGCAGACAGATCCAGCAACATTTAGGATGGACATAAGGAATGATTGTACACAGAGTGTGACTAAAATGTAGGATTTGCTGCTAGAGGATGTAGTGATGGCCGCATGATTAAACAGCTTTAAAAGGAGATTGGACAGATACGTGAAGGATAAGTCTATCAATGGCAGAGAGGAACTTCTATGAATCCCAGAGCCAGGAGACAATGTCAAGAGGAGCCCTCTCTGCTCTGTTGTTGGCCCTCCAGGAAGAAGAAGAAGATATTGGATTTATATCCTGCCCTCCACTCCGAAGAGTCTCAGAGCGGCTCACAATCTCCTTTCCCTTCCTCCCCCACAACAGACACCCTGTGAGGTAGATGAAGATATTGGATTTATATCCCGCCCTCCACTCCGAAGAGTCTCAGAGCAGCTCACAATCTCCTTTCCCTTCCTCCCCCACAACAGACACCCTGTGAGGTAGATGAAGATACTGGATTTATATCCCGCCCTCCACTCCGAAGTCTCAGAGCGGCTCACAATCTCCTTTCCCTTCCTCCCCCAAAACACACACCCTGTGAGGTAGATGAAGATATTGGATTTATATCCCGCCCTCCACTCCGAAGAGTCTCCGAGCGGCTCACAATCTCCTTTCCCTTCCTCCCCCACAACAGACACCCTGTGAGGTAGATGAAGATACTGGATTTATATCCCGCCCTCCACTCCGAAGTCTCAGAGCGGCTCACAATCTCCTTTCCCTTCCTCCCCCACAACAGACACCCTGTGAGGTAGATGAAGATATTGGATTTATATCCCGCCCTCCACTCCGAAGAGTCTCAGAGCGGCTCACAATCTCCTTTCCCTTCCTCCCCCAAAACACACACCCTGTGAGGTAGATGAAGATATTGGATTTATATCCCGCCCTCCACTCCGAAGAGTCTCAGAGCGGCTCACAATCTCCTTTCCCTTCCTCCCCCACAACAGACACCCTGTGAGGTAGATGAAGATATTGGATTTATATCCCGCCCTCCACTCCGAAGAGTCTCAGAGCGGCTCACAATCTCCTTTCCCTTCCTCCCCCACGACAGACACCCTGTGAGGTAGATGAAGATATTGGATTTATATCCCGCCCTCCAGTCCGAAGAGTCTCAGAGCGGCTCACAATCTCCTTTCCCTTCCTCCCCCACAACAGACACCCTGTGAGGTAGATGAAGATATTGGATTTATATCCCGCCTTCCACTCCAAAGAGTCTCAGAGCGGCTCACAATCTCCTTTACCTTCCTCCCCCACAACAGACACCCTGTGAGGTAGATGAAGATACTGGATTTATATCCCGCCCTCCACTCCGAAGAGTCTCAGAGCGGCTCACAATCTCCTTTCCCTTCCTCCCCCACAACAGACACCCTGTGAGGTAGATGAAGATACTGGATTTATATCCCGCCCTCCACTCCAAAGAGTCTCAGAGCGGCTCACAATCTCCTTTGCCTTCCTCCCCCACAACAGACACCCTGTGAGGTGGGTGGGGCTGGAGAGGGCTCTCACAGCAGCTGCCCTTTCAAGGACAACCTCTGCCAGAGCTATGGCTGACCCAAGGCCATGCCAGCAGGTGCAAGTGGAGGAGTGGGGAATCAAACCTGGTTCTCCCAGATAAGAGTCCGCACACTTAACCACTACACCAAACTGGCTCTAGTTGGTCACTGGGTGAGACAGGATGCTGGACTAGATAGACTGCTGGTCTGATCCAGCAGGGCTCTTCTGATGTTCTTATGAAGGCCTCGGCCTCTCTGCCCTGTTGTTGGCCCTCCAGGGGAACTTGTTGGCCACTGTGTGAGACAGGAGGCTGGACTAGATGGACCCTCCCTGGTCTGATCCAACAGGGCTCTTCTGATGTTCTTATGAAGGCCTCGGCCTCTCTGCCCTGTTGTTGGCCCTCCAGAGGAACTGGTTGGCCACTGTGTGAGACAGGAGGCTGGACTGGATGGACTACTGGTCTGATCCAGCAGGGCTCTTCTGATGTTCTTATGAAGGCCTCGGCCTCTCTGCCCTGTTGTTGGCCCTCCAGGGGAACTTGTTGGCCACTGTGTGAGACAGGAGGCTGGACTAGATGGACCCTCCCTGGTCTGATCCAACAGGGCTCTTCTGATGTTCTTATGAAGGCCTTGGCCTCTCTGCCCTGTTGTTGGCCTTCCAGAGGAACTGTTTGGCCACTGTGTGAGACAGAATCTCACTGGTCTGATCCAGCAGGGCTTTTCTTACGTTCTTAATAGCACAAACTTGTCAGCAAGTCTTAACAGACGCATGAGGCCCAGAAGAAAGCAACAGAGATCTTCATGTTACAGACCTGCTGGGGTAGGGTTCCCAACCTCCAGTTGGAGGCTGGAGATCTCCTGGGATTGCAACCTCAAGGAGAGAGAGATCAGTTCATCCAGAGAAAACGGCTGCTTTGGAAGGTGGACACTGCGGCATTATAGTCCACTGAAATCTCTCCCTTCCCCAAACCCCGCCCACCTCAAACTGCATCCTCAAAATCTCTAGATCAGGGGTGGCCAAACTGCAGCTTGGGAGCCACACGTGGCTCTTTCACACATATTGCACGGCTCTCAAAGCCACCATCAACCAGTTTGGAGAAGGCATTTCTCTCTTTAAATCCCTCCTCCAAGCAAGCCAGCCAACTGCTGGGAGAGAACGTGTTTAAAGTTAAGGTTGCTTTCTTTCCACCTCTCCCTCCCCCATCTATTTTCCTGCCTGCCTGCCTGCTCTCTTGCAGTCCCTGGTTTAATGTCTGATGTTCATGACTTGTGGCTCTCAAACATCTGACATTTACTCTATGCAGCTCTTATGTTAAGCAAGTTCGCCCCCCTCCCCGATACTTCCAGATCCGGAGCTGTCAACCCTATGCTGAGAGGGGGATGCAAGTGACTACAAGTTTAACCTTTATACTGTACTCTACCATAAGAACATAAGAGAAGCCATGTTGGATCAGGCCAATGGCCCATCCAGTCCAACACTCTATGTCACATAAGAACAGAAGAGAAGTCCTGTTGGATCAGGCCAATGGCCCATCCAGTCCAACACTCTGTGTCACATAAGAACATAAGAGAAGCCATGTTGGATCAGGCCAATGGCCCATCCAGTCCAACACTCTGTGTCACACAGTGGCAAAAAAATTTATACATACACACACACTGTGGCTAATAGCCACTGATGGACTTCTGCTCCATATTTTTATCTAAACCCCTCTTGAAGGTGGCTATGCTTGTGGCCGCCACCACCTCCTGTGGCAGTGAATTCCACATGTTAATCACCCTTTGGGTGAAGAAGTACTTCCTTTTATCCGTTTTAACCTGTCTGCTCAGCAATTTCATCGAATGCCCATGAGTTCTTGTATTGTGAGAAAGGGAGAAAAGTACTTCTTTCTCTACTTTCTCCATCCCATGCATTATCTTGTAAACCTCTATCATGTCACCCCTCAGTCGACGTTTCTCCAAGCTAAAGAGCCCTAAGTGTTTCAACCTTTCTTCATAGGGAAAGTGTTCCAGCCCTTTAATCATTCTAGTTGCCCTTCTCTGGACTTTCTCCAATGCTATAATATCCTTTTTGAGGTGCGGCGACCAGAACTGCACACAGTATTCCAAATGAGAGCGCACCATCGATTTATACAGGGGCGTTATGATACTGGCTGATTTGTTTTCAATTCCCTTCCTAATAATTCCCAGCATGGCGTTGGCCTTTTTTATTGCAACCGCACACTTGTCTTGACATTTTCAGTGTGATCTACCATGACCCCAAGATCTCTCTCTTGGTCAGTCTCTGCCAGTTCACACCCCATCAACTTGTAGTTGTAGCTGGGATTCTTGGCCCCGATGCACACTGTTATAGCTGCCACAGTCAGACATTTGACTGTTAAGCTGGAGTTCTGTAGTTCAAGATCTAGTCAAGTTCTTGGAAACTGCAGATCTAACTTTGCAGGATTCTTGCTGTTTCAAACAACGCTGGCTTCAGGGCCTGAGCTGGTGTTCCTTGCTCGATGCCCAGAATGTCTTATTACCATACCATTATTATTATTTTCTATAAGTGGGAAATTAGCACGGCATACAAAAAGCAAGAGGATCCAATCCTTTTCAGAAACAAGGCAATGACTAATTTGACTTTTCGCTGTTCTCTTTTCTTTCCCTCCTTTCCTAATTTCAGTCTGTAGTTAAATACGAAAGACATACACCTTTTCCAATAAATATAAATATTTCTGAAAAGGTTCATTGGGTCAGTATAGTGACAGTAGTTTTTTAAAAAGGGCTCAAAAGTGGAGCTTTTTCTTCTGTTAATGTTTGGGCAGGTCTCCCTGGAGAGGTAAAAACAAACCAAAAAAAACCTGTGGAAGATTAACGAAGTCCCAAATACTAGAAGTTGCTACTGTTAGTCCCAAAACTCTCTTGAAGGTGAAACAGCCGGAAGAATAAATTTTATATCTCAATCTTACATACATTTCATTATTATCACAGTAAATTATAAACAAACAAACACAAATTATAGCAACCAAAGTCCCAGTCCATCAGTCCCATGTAAGCACGTCAGTTTCAGACTTCAGTAGTGTAATGTACTGAAGTCGGAGACGTTCAGACGGCAACATGCTTTATTAGCGAGTACGTCACAAAGACCACATGGCGAGGCCGGGTCCCCTGTTATATACATTTCCCGGAACAACCTTCTTCCGGGTCAGGTCCAATCCTGGCCAGTTAAACTTCCCGCCACTGAACGTCATAGGCGGGCTGCGTTCGTCCCTTCCAGGCTGTGCTGTACTTTCTGGGACGCAACGCCTGACACAGGTAGCTTATTTCAGACGTCAGTAACTTTGCCCCCCAACTGCTGCGGGGCAGGTTAAAGCGCTCGCGCTCGTGCTGATTCCATTGCAGAAAAATGCCTTACGATTTTATATCAGTTCTCTCCTATTTCCAAACCGCAGTTACAACCACTTCTGAACATCAGCAAGTTGGGATTGACAGACCGGGCCTTTGGTTGTTGTCATTTATGTTGAGAACAGAAAATTTATTCTTCAGGCTGTTTCACCTTCAAGAGAGTTTTCGGAACTTGGTTTAACAGCAGCAACTTCTAGCGTTTGGGACGTCGTTAATCCTCCAGCGTTTTTTCGGTTTGTCCTTGCTTCTTCCTGTGGTTCTCCCTGCAAGAGGTGGCAGGCGCAGTTCCAAAAGAGCTACACAAATAAAGATTATTTTTTATTTATTGTTTCAGCTTTTTTATAGCTCACCTTCCCACCACCCCGCCCTGCCCGAGACTCAAGGCGGAGTACAGAATGCAGAGCGAGAGAGACGGAGAGTGCATTCATACAGAATAGCAGCTAGACTGGAGCTCAGCAGCACCAACAAGATTGGGGATCCCTTTGTCAGAATAGAGGAG